>NC_058411.1:59826076-59909642 GCF_002201575.2 Neomonachus schauinslandi | reverse complement strand
TATCTATCTATCTATCTATCTATCTATCTATCTATCTATCTATCTATCTGTCTGTCTGTCTGTCTGTCTGTCTATCTATCTATCATCTATCTATAATCTATCATCTATCTATCTATCTATCAATCTATCTCATCTTTTTTACTTGTCCTGTTTGCCTCAGATTCTGATATAAGTTTGAACCTCTTGGTTTTGGGTAGATTCAGTTTTGTCAAGGAATCTATATATATTTTATTGGGAAAGTAACTGCATGCTAATGAGTAAGAGTTAAATAAGAGTAGAAATAATTATAAAGCACCTGTCAAAAGTGAAGTGCTATAGAAATGCTAAATAATGACACTAATAAAAAACTGATTGTCGTGACTTCAAAGGAAGTGTTAAGTTGGAGTGTTTTGACGTGTATGGCATTTGAATGATCTAAATAGGTGTTTAGACACTCACATGAGAGACTGTTCTAGCCACTCAAGGGAAACAAGAGTCTGTTCTACCCACTCAATGTTTTGATGCTTCCGTGAGAATTTTATCATCTTTAAATATTATTTTAAAAGTAAGGATTTTGTCTTTATTAAATTCATATAAAGGAAGGACATGGCCTAACAAAAATGTGACATTTTTCTCAGACTGCCTTGCTTTGTACCTTCAGTTCCTGGAGTTTCTGCCTCTGATATGATCCAATGCCCCAGAATCTGTATGTTGACCAGACACACAAGAGTTAGGACTGCAGATCAGTAGTGAACTCTTGTTAGAGTCAGAGCTTTGGGTTAGGGAACTTTCTTGTTTTAAAGACATATCTTTAAATATGTCAGCAAGAGCAAAAAAGCAACAAAAACCAACAAAGACAATTCTTTAAATATTTATTAAATACAGGAGGCCTCACCAAAGGCAAAAATGTGGTGATTTGAATGTTAAGGGAAAGAAAAAATGGATTTTATATCAGCAGTTTTAAAATAAGAAAAGATAGATACTTTTAATTGTAAACCTCTAAATGTTTGAGATTTCCTCAAGCTCAACACTATCAGTACCCATGCATGCTTTGATTTAAAATATTAATTCTAGGAGCCCCTGGCTGGGTTGTGAGTTTGAGCCCCATATTGGGTGTAGAGATTACTTAAAAATAAAATCTTTTAAAACATATTAATTCTCAAGTATTATTTATCTTCTCACATGGGGCACAAAAAACAAAATGAAACAAAAAATTAAGTATTATTTAGCAAAATGGTAAAATCTCGGGCTCTGGACTCAGTCAGAGTTGAGTTCAGATCTATTTGGTCATCTTGGGCCACCATAGATTCTTTTTTCTCCATGCTTCAGTTTCTTCACTGGTTAAATAGATATTAGAACAATAATAGTACCTGCTTAATAGGGTTGTGAGAATTAAATGAGATAATGCATGCAAAGTGCTTGCCTTAGTACCTAAAATATGGGAAATACTCAATGTTAGGGTGGTTTTTTGCTTTTCTTATTTGCTGAGATATTCTGTGAAGGGCAGCATTCGCAATCTTTTCTGCTGGTGATTTCAAACCCCACATTCACTGGGGTGTCATAGAAATATTCTTTCATTATATGGCAGTATAACTTAGCAGTTGAGCTAAAAATTCCTAGCTCCACCAATCACCAGCTGTGTACCCTTGGGGGTGAGTTGGTTAATCTTTTTGTGCCTGGATTTTCTCATTTGTAAAATGCAGCTATGAATAGCACCCACCTCACAGGGTTCTTGGGAAGACTAAAAGGTGTATAAAGTACTTAGCCCAATGTTTGGCACAGGATAAATGCTCAAAACTATTACATATTATTAATTTCAAAGCTTAAAGTGGTTAGTTTTGTTTGTTTTTAGTAAAATGAATAGGTTTTGGGATCTAGATTAACCACTTTGAACACTGTTGATTTCCCCATTTTAAGAGCAGTTCTTCCAGTGCTTTGTGGTCTTCAAAGTGGGTTCTCAATTATACATGGTGATACAGGGTGCACTATCATGAATAAATGAAAGAAAAAACTCCAAATAATCCAACTTTCTGACTTTCTGTTAAGTGCTTAGTAATAACACCCGCCTTCAGATTTGTTACAATATATTTTTAAAGATTTATTTATTTGAGAGAGTGAGCAGGGGGAGGGGCAGAGGGAGAGGGAGAGAGAGAGAGAATCTCGAGCGCAGAGCCCGACATGGGCCTCGATCCCACGACCCTGAGCTCATGACCTGAGCTGAAATCAAGGGTTGGACACTTGACTGACTGAGCCACCCAGGTGCCCCCAGATTTGTTACAATAGATTCCAAGGAATAAATCTGGGTAAAAAAAAAATAAATCTGGGTGTTTTATTTTTTTTCCTCCTATTTAACCTCGCAATGAAGTAAACAGATGGTAGACAACGGGGATCATGGATGAGAAAACTGGCACTGTAATGATTAATTTCCTTTCCCAAAGGACATCGGGTATTTTCCTGGTGTCCCAACTGGTTACTTGTAGTTTTGACGAGGAGGCCTGAGGGCTAACGAGGGTGTAGGAGAGGGAGCAGCTGTGTGTGGCTACTCCCTCAAAATGGGTGATGAGACAAACTCCAAATGATCACTCTTAGAAGCCCCCACACAGTGGCCCACAGTGCTGGAAATCCACGTGGTCCTGTGAATGCTTCAGAGGCAGGAAGCATATCTCACTAGATTTTGTTTCTCCTGCATCCAACCCTGGCATACAGTTAGTGTGCTTCATAGCGGTTTATTAATCAAATACCTTCAAAGTAAAAAATACCTCTTTATGATTTTGTGTTAAGATTTAATTTTATTTAGATGCTGCTAGTGCTGGGAGATTTTATGTTCTTTGTCTACTTTGTACTAAGTAGTTTTGTAAACTGAAACAAGGTTTATATTTACTAAGGAAACTTTTTATTTAAAGTAACCCATGAGAAATCTTTTTGTGAAAACTGATGAATCCTTGCCTACTGTATGCTTTGTAAGTTTCTCTCTTCCTAAAGTAACAAAGAAGCGTGAATCTAAGATAAAATGCTATGGAACGAGCATAACAGCCTGGGGAACTGAAGTCATCCCTTCTTCAATTTAAAACGTTAGCACTTCCGGGGCACCTGGGTGGCTCAGTCGTTAAGCATCTGCCTTCAGCTCAGGTCATGATCCCAGCGTCCTGGGATCGAGCCCTGCATCAGGCTCTCTGCTCGGCGGGAAGCCTGCTTCTCCCTCTCCCACTCCCCCTGCTCCTGCTTCTCCCTCTCCCACTCCCCCTGCTTGTGTTCCCTCTTTCGCTGTGTTTCTCTCTGTCAAATAAATAAAATCTTTAAAAAAATAAAATAAAATAAAACGTTAGCACTTTGTTCTTTCAGGGGATGCCTGCCACCAAATGTTAAATTAAAACATCTCTATGGGCAATTGAAAAAGCAGATATGAAAGCACTATAGACTCTTCAGAATGGAAGTGTTATATTTGACTCTTCTATTATTATTTGAAGGTGTAATGCTTAATTCCTTGGGGAGCCTATTCTCTGAGGTAAAATTTTTATTTTATTTTTAAAAATTATTATTATTATTATGGGGGGGGGCAGAGGGAGAGGAAGAGAGAGAATCTTAAGTAGGCTCCACAGCCAGCGTGGAGCCCAGTGTGGGGCTCAATCTCACGACCCTGAGATCATGACCTGAGCTGAAATCGAGAGTCAGACACTTAACTGACTGAGCCATGCAGGCGCCCTTCTGAGGTAAAAAATTTAATGCTTTCTTCTTGGGGCAGAGGTGAAGGCAGTGGGGAAAAGGGCTCAAACTGGGGGTTTCTTTCAGAAGTTGTACATAGGGGGTTCTCAGAGCAACTGTCTCTGCTCTCGTTGGCTGTGAAAATCAGGGTGGTGGCTAGTCTTTCCTGCAGTTACCCCTGAGCCAGGGCGTGGACCTGGGAAAGAATCAGACACAAGCTACAGGATGTGGCTCACTTGGTGGGTTCTCCAAGACAGCACTTGGACCTACCTCTTGACCCACCTTTATCTTTCAACAAAAGGAAGAAAGTGAGTTCCTTCCGAGCTTGTTGAGATGCTCCTTGGTGCTGGGCTCAGGCAGGATACAGCCGCTGAAGTGTAGTACATTTTAAAAACTCTTTCTGGGAAATGAAAACATAATTTTGAAGTAGTCTGTAATATTGAAATGCAGCACTCTGCTTCTTTTCGAAGCAAGACTTGCTTTAGGCTCACTGGGTGCAGAAGGGTCCTCAAGGCAAAGAGGCTCAGAGACAGCAGGAATGGGATCTTAAGAAAGGTATCACTCATTCTATGAAACAAATTGCTCTAATTAAAAAAAAAAAAGTGTCGTGTTAGCAAGAGTAGCTCAATTGGTAATGTGACGGTGGGAACAAGTTGTAAAAAGTCTCCAGAGAAATATCTGGTCTACTGATTTGTAATTTGCTGTTTTGGGTTGTGATGAAAGGGATTGGAAATTGATAGCTAGTGGTCTCTAACACTTCTGGCCATTCCCTACTCCTTTCACTCTCCTCTCCCAAGAATAGAGACCTTGGAAAAATTTCTCCTCCATTTTCCTTTCCGTCTTCCTCTCTGAATATTTGGCTGCAATAGCGAGAGATAGTTTAAGACAATATTTTCTTTCAATTTATGTCTGTTTCAGCCATCACCCACAAATTTCTATAAAATTTTGAAGACTTGAAGATTTATTAATTTGTGCATTTGTAAGAAATTCTGTGCCCTTAATAATGAAAGAGGACTACCAAAAGGAAAAAAAAATAACATTTGCTGAAATACACACAAAATTTGAGATCATAAACCTCTGTGCCTACCTAAAAGCCCTATCCCCCCTTTTCACCAATGTTTATATTCTTGCTTTTGTTTGATCCCATTTGCGTGAATTAAAATATTTTGCCATCTGTTTGTAGAAGTGATAAAATTTAGACAACTTTAATTGAATCAGATTGCCTATTGGTGTAGGAAATTCTCATCTGTTTCATGATAGAGAGGAAACACCAAAGCAAAATGCTATATTGATGTAAAATATACGTGACCGAGGACTATAAATCTGTAGGTTCTTGGAAGTATTATGCCAAATTTACAGACTTTTTTTTATACCAGTGCTTCTCCAAATTTAATGTGCATGTGGATCACCTGGGGATCTTGTTGAAATGAAATTCTAATTCAGTAAGTCTTGGGCAGGACCCAAGATTATGCATTTCTGATAATCTCTCAGGGGCTGCTGATATTCTGGAACACATTCCGCACTGGCAGAGCAAGCATCTATACACATTTGTATTTTAGTTTTTTTGGTTCCAGTTGTATGATTCATTGGTTGGTGGAACTCAAAGTTGACTTTACTTAGCATGATTTAAGTTATAATAAAGTTTGCAGCTTTGGCAATGAGTTGGCAAATTTTTTTTATATTTTTAATTTTTTTTATTCAATTAGCTAACATATAGTACATCATTAGTTTCAGATGTGGAGTTCAATAATTCATCAGTTGCATATAATCCCCAGTGCTCACTACATCACGTACCCTCCTTAATGCCCATCACCCAGTTATCCCATCCTCACACCCACCTCTCCTCCAGCAACCCTCAGTTTGTTTCCTATAGTTAAGAGGAGCTCCCTCTTTTCAAAGGAAGAAAAGCGGAGATCTCAGTTGGTGTTCATTCCTGGGACCCTTAGGTCCCTTCTGTGGTTGTCTAATGGAACTCTAGAGCTTCTCTTGTGTCTCTTAGTCCTGTGGAATTAAACTTTCCATTCTGGATATCAATTAAAGATGGGTGTTTTAAAAAAATGGGCTCCTTTTCAAAATATTTTCTCATCAATGAGTTTTTACCAAATTCCCTGAAGAATATTCAATCATTTGACTGGAACATGAGAGTCCCTCTCCATACTTTCAGCTGATTATAACATATAAATAAATAAATATCTAAATTAAATGACAATAAAATGACCAAAATTTCTTAAATTTAGTTGTTTAAATGTTGGCCCTCCCATTAGACTATAAAGTCTTTGAGGGCCATGTTTGAGGGCCAACATATGTTTCATCTTTGTGTAAGTGTAGTTGCCAATAGAGGTTTTAGAGAGAGTTGGCACATCATAAATAGTGGACGAATTAAATTCAAATATCCAGTGGACATGCAGATTCTAATATAATAAGGTCTCTAAAAATGAAAATGACTGTTCTTGGGAAATATTAGGGTCCTTTCTCTTCTTTGGACTTGAGGTACTTCAGACAAGCCAGTGATCCCATGTTGCTCTCTGAATCTTCATTTTCCCCACTTTTAAAATGGAGATAAAACATTTTTCATTAGCCAAAAATGGTAAGAGTAAGCTGTAAGTTTGAATGTTTAGTGATTCTAACAGTCTGTTTTGCTGGAAATAAAGGGACTCAGGGAGTATACAAAACATCCGGAGAAAGACCAAGACTCCCTTACTCACTGGCTGAGACAATGCTGTGTTCTTTACACTGTCTTTTTTCTCTTTTCCCCACCACACAAAAAGGTTAAATTTTCTAGCCTCTCTTGTAGATATCTGGGACCATGAGGCTGAATTTTGGAAAATGGAGTATCAGTCAAAATGAAGTACACTCTTTCTAGACTTCATCCTTAAAAACCTTCTGCATCAACTGCTAGTCTTCTCCTGCTAGGCTTTAGTGACCTTAGAAATCACAAACACCAGATTGTGCAGCTGAAAGATGACAGCACCTGGGTCCCTGAGCTTGGAGGATAGTTGCCCAAGAGAGAGCCACATGACCCGTATTAGACTGCGCTGAGAATGAGAAACCTTGATTGTGTTAAGCCACTGAGATTTTTGCAGTTGTTGCTGTAGCCAGCATTAATCATTCTGATTAATATACCTCCTGAAACCTGTAAGAGATTTCTAGACCTGGGGAGGGATGAGGGATGGGCGAGGGGATAAAATGAGAGAAGGGTTGATAGGCTTGGTAGAAGAGGACTGGACATGAAGATACCATGTGAAGAGCAGGAGAGGCAGTGTCCAGAATCATCACTGAGAGCTATGTTTACTGTTGGTCCTATTGGCATATGGAAAGGGCTTTCTTTCCTCAGTAGCTAGTAAATCCCCTATCGACTTGGCTTGAAACTCATCTGTATTTCAAGACTTTGGTTACTACAGAGCTTAAACAGGTTGACTCCTCTCTTTCTCTTCCTCTCTCCTTCCCCATATACATAAAGTTCCTGGAGTTTTGTGAACCACATCGCACGAAGGTCCCTAAATATCTAATAAGGGGATGGTGAAATGGTGTAAAAGCTATACAAACTACCTCAAAGCAAGGAGAGTGAGAAAAACGTCGTTATAAAAATTACTAACATTAAATGGTGTTTAATATGTGTCTGGCAGTGTGCCAAAGGCTAGACCCATGTCATCTCATTTAATTCATCCATGTAAGAAGTTACTATTTTTTTTATTTAATAAAAACTGAGGCACAGAGAGGGTAAATAAATTGTTCTGATCCCACAGCTAGTAAATGAAAGACACCACAGCAGTTTCCCATTGTTTTTAAGATAAAGATCAAATACCTTGATGTACCTTACAAAATCCTATATGAGCTGGTTCTTGTCTATAAACTTTTTCCTTTTATTTGTTTGTTTTTAAACTGGTATCATTTACTCATTCTTCAAATCTCTGCTCAAAAGTCACTTACTTGGGGAATTCTTCCCTGACCAACTCCAGTCTGAAATTCTGTCAAGTTCCTCTGCTCTCCACACTCCTAGCACCTTGTACTTTTCTATCATGGCACTGTCAGAAACATTTATTTGTATTATACTTGGAGTACTGTCTGTCTTTTCTAGAATGTAATCACTGTGAGGTAAGGACTAAGGATGGTTAGCTCATTATCTCTGCCTGGCACATATAAAGCTCACAGTAAATGTTTGTTAAGAGAATGAATAAAATGAATGACCCTTAGGTTTTAAATTGGTCTCTAGAATAAATATTGATGGAAGATGGGATGAGAGCAGGAGAGTAGGTAAAGAATATTGCTGTTTGAAAAGAACTATGAGAACCTCATCACTTACTTGTATTCTTAACAATTTCATTGTGTTGAAAAGAGAATTTTGTTTTCTTTTTAAATTCTTTTCACAGTTCTGCAATGAGTGGTACTCTTATTATTTTTTTAAGAGAGTATTATTCTATAAGAAAACTTGGGGTTTTCAATCTCCTGAGTGACCCTGAATTTATTACAAAGGATTCTTGAGTTTATAAAAATATTGGGTATTGTATGGAGATTTATTAAATGACATGCCTTCACATATGTACACTATTTAAAAGATAAATGTAGATGCTATTGTAACTAATGCAATGTATTTACAAGCATTAACAAATCCACAGTAACTTTTTATAATTATGTATTTTTCTCAATTAGCAGATAACAAAAGTATTTTCACTTCTTAATATTAAAAAAATGGCCCTCATCCCTAAATAGTGAAAACTTCTAGATTAAAGAGAGCTAAATCTTCTAACCCTATTATGAACCTATTTTTAAGATGTTATTGAAACAGAAATGATCTGTTAAGTACCAACATTCTAGTTTTACATTGTATTTTTTACATTCCTTATGAAAATTGGTTTCTTAAATCAAGGCCATCTCCAAATTGTGTTTGATTTTTCTTTTTGTGAGATATCTTTTTGGCTGGTTTGTTGTTCATTCTCTCCTTAGCTTCTTTGTGGTACAGACAGTACTCACAGACCAATTACTAAAGGCAAGAATTGGTAATTAAGGGAGAGTATAAATTAATTTGACTTCTTACAAAATCAGGAAAATATTGTCATGCTACGAAAAATTTGTATTTGTTCATGTAATTACCAATTTGACTATATTAGTAGTAATTAAGAAAAGTGAAATAGTGTCTTTCTAATAAATCAAATTTCTTACACTACCTTTTCAATCCATTCTATCTATGCATATCTCCAAAATAATTTTCCAGATTCCTTATTTTAACATTTTAGTTTCTGCTCAAAAATTTGCAATGGCTCCAACTGCCTACAATTTGAAGCCCAAGTGTTTTATCTTAGTATCCTATATTCTCCCCAATTTATTTTTCTGTTCTTTTTTTATCAGTATGTCCCAACAAAGCTGCTACAGTGGGGAGGTTAAAGATGTGGTTGAAAGCAAGAAAAACACAGGTCAAATCCTGGTTGTACCACTTGCTCCCAACCACTGGGCTGAGCGCCCAACAATCAATCCATGTCATATTTAAACTCCAAGGCAGCCCTGTGAGGGGCATTATTAGTATGACCTTGATTTTGCAGGTGAGAAAACTGAGGTTTACAGCAGCTAGATGGCTGGTCCAACACCACACAGATCAAGTGTATGGGTTGGAAAATGAGAGAGATTTTCAATTTCTGAAAATAGTCTAAACACCTTGGTTTTTCATAAAAAGAAAATAAATGAGCCATAAATGATAATTTTGAACATACTTTAAAAAACTTAAATCTATCTGAAAAAGAGAATGTGAATAGTACTATAGAGTTAATGAAGTAGAAATTAACTTATTTCCATACTTTTGTTCTAGAATTTATTTAGAAATAAAGCTTGGCATTTATAGTAGAATAATGTTGCTTATAGAAGGGTGTGAGGAAATAACACCAAATAGGACTCAGGAACCTCTTTGGGAAGTTTGTTACTGGGCATGCCACTTAGTCTCTTAGCCTTAGATTTCATATTCTAGAAGGTGTGCCACAGTCTTTTTTCTGATCTCACAAGATCATTTTGAGGATATGTGAAAATACTAGAAAATGTCCTAAATACTGTGCAAAAAAAAGATACTATTATCATCTATTCAAGATGGGACTATTTTTTAAAATATCGAGAAGAAAATCTTACTATTTCCAACATGGGACTAAACTTTGATTATAAGAATACTTTTATCAGGCCATAATAGTTTTTTCCCATTTTTACCTACACAATTGTATAGATAGTTTTATTAGTTTTATTTTTCACTAGCACAAAAGCTACATTTTGATTGTTGGGTGGGTTAATAAATTGTTTCAGAAAATTGTTGGAAGCTTAGTCAGCTGATGGATATTAATAAGCAACTTGTTCATGAGTTTTAAAATATACCCAGGAAAACTTTAGCCAGTTGCAAAAATGTCATTGGATTTTTCCTTTACCCTCTTTATCGATGCCCTTCCTCACTGTTCCCAAGTTCTTGATATAAGAGAGTAATAAGCAGACAAATCAACATTCCTTCCTATACAGCAAAGCAATTGGTCAGTGTACAGGAGAGTTCAAAGTTCACAGAATCTGCTTATTTTGGTTTTTCAGAATATGTGGCTTTGCCTGATTGTAGCATATAAAGTCAAAACTGTACTCATATGGGAAGAAATGAAGAACATAAGTCTCTAGTTTTTGCATAAAAACAGTAAAAGAAGAAAATATAAGATGCACCATTTCCATAACTGCTACACATTACGTTGCTTTTGCATTTGGGATAGATTTTGTGAAACCACGTCAGTCATTCACTAGCATTTAGCCCTAATATGATGTGGCACATAATAAACAGTGCTAAAGATGTGAAATACAAGAAAAAGGATTCACAGAATACAAAGCATTTATTCCAAATACTCATTGAAATAAATGAAAATAAGTGGATAAGCCATGTATTTTATTTTATGCTCATACTTGGAATAGTTTCATATATTTAGAAAATAAAAAAGCAAAAGATATGAATACTCTCCATGAAGCTGAACCAAAGCACTGGAGAATTTTTACTAAAAATCATTTTCAAGCAGATATATTTATGTGCTGGATTTCAAGATGAAGACTTAAGTGTCTGTTTCAACAAATTAAGTGCTTTTAATGGTGATGTAAAACTATAGGCTCAAAACTGTTTTTGAAAGTTTTTAAAACCAAATGCATTTCTTCTTTTGAAGATACACACACACACACACACACACACACACACACACACACACTAAAAGGATCTGGGCTTATTTTAGGGTTTCCTTCTATGCAGGATCCCTTTTTCCAACTCCACTATGCCTCTTGCTCTGAATTGTTGAGTTAAATGCTTTATCAGGGAATAAAGGTTTCTTTCCTTTTCCAAAGTCATATTTCAGATTAGCTGATACAACTAAGAATGTATAAACTACTATTTACTTTCTAGCATTGATATGCTGGTGGGTTCAAATCCATCTGTTGACGTTGCAGAATGTACTTAGCCAAAGTGGAAGTTAGGCAAGAGAGAGAGAAACATGGACAAGGCAGTTTCTCTGAGAGTTCAGAATCAGGCCCTAACCAAGTTGAGGAAATGGAATAAGAGGGGTTTTGTTTGCTTTTGTTTTTAATTAACGTAGCTTCTGAAGTCCCTGGGCAAGGGTTTTGCTCATTGTAGGTACTGTTTGTTGAATGAACGAAGGAAAACTCAGGGAAGAAAAATGACTTCCCTCTACCTTGCTTTCCCATAATGGTGGTGATTGATTAAGGTGGAAGTGTCCCATGTTGACCTTTTTGAGTAGAAGTGGGATGGATAGAATGGATGCTTGAACTTGGACCTTCCTAAATCATTTCCCCTGGATTTAGCACTCCCAACAGAGCAATTTCCTAGGGATCTGATGTAGGACCCTTTCTTTGGCTCTGTTTTATATTCAGTGCATGTTTGGTAAGAGCACATGAGTGAGTCTCATCTTCCTAAAATGCCAGGCTTGGATAAGTGCAAGTGTACTTCTGTTTTTAATTGTCTGTCTCCATCCAGCTACTGAAATCAAGCTGCTGGGGTACTTTGGCCCGAGGAGGATTTGAGTGGAAAAAACATTTGCCTATCTAAGACTTCCTCAAACATTGGAAAGCAGTATGGTTTCTCTCCTATGTTGGAAACACAGGAATGTTTTTAGGTGGGACATCATATGCCTGCCTTGACTTATTTCCCCAACATGTTACCCTCACATAATTCTATGGCCTGTTCAATCCCATCTTCCATCTTGGGCAGCAGCAGCTGGGGCTTCCCAGAGGACAGGTTTTCCAGATCCTTCTTTCGTCTTCATTGGTGTCTGAAGTGGAATATCCAGGTAATTTAGATGGTCACATAGGTATGGATTTCCCAATACTTCTCTCCTCTTCCTTCCAGATAATGCATATTTCTAATTCTAGATCAAATTCTAATCATTAACTTTTAGAAAATCCAGTAGAATCATGATTTAAAAACTGAACTGCAGATTTCTGTGAATTCCCATCTCCCACTCTCTTCTCATGAATTTCCCTCCTGTGGATTCTAAGGTCATTGAAAGAACATTGAGCTGATCAAAAGCAAAAGGTCTTTAGATGTCAAATATTAGTTTCAAGGGATTCCTGGGATGTTCTTTATAGTGGTGTTATGAGTTTTCAGGATTTCTAGTTAGATGTGTATAAACAAGTAATTAAAAATTAGTTTCTAATTAACAATAATTAGAAAATTATTTCTACCTGAAAAATTCAACAGGGATTATTATTTGAGTTATTAAAATCAATGTGTTGACGATAAAAAGACTTTTCCTTTCTCATCTGCATAAAACTTTGGGATTTTCTTTCTTTGGTCTTGACAGCCTGTGGCTTTATCCTGTTAATCATGAAACATTTTAATGGAAAGGTGTCCCTTAATTAGGGGAAGATCAGTAGTTCCCTATGATAATTTTTTTCTCATTGAGAAATTTCTTTCTCTCACTGAGGAAAAAAGTATAAGAAATAGAATGTATTAAATTAGGTGGAAAACAGTTTACACAATTTTCTTTATAACGTATAAATAAATATTTTATCTTTGTCTATGCATAGACACCATGATGTTATCGAGTATTTTGTAGGCATAGCCAATGATGAAGCAAAGTAATTTGCACATTTGTGTGCAAGTTATACCCAGATACAATATTAAACCCTAATTCTTGTCTCTGTGGTTACTAAAAGGTTCAAGTTAGGAAAAAAGGTGGTTGAGAAAGGAGGTCTTTAAAGATTGCTCATTCTTTTAATATGTAGGGAAAGTCCAAATATTTTAATCATAATCTTAATATTATAAACATTATTAATAAAACGTAACAGTCAATCAACAAGAGCATATTTTATTGTAACACTAAAATAAGAAAGAAACATGGGGAAGTTGTAGCATTTCCCACTGTTAGTTTACAAATAACAATATTTAAGCACAAAATATTAAACCAACATAATTAAGGCTCTTATACCCCAAGAGTCAGTTAGCAATAATATTGAAAGTATCTAAATTACTAAATGGTAGAGGAACATACTCCCATGTAGTCTAGCTGAACCAAAATAGAAATGTCTAAATTGAAGTCAGCATAGTGTTTTTGCAAGAACAAATCAGGCTTCTGCAGTTGGTTTGAATAAGACGCCTGAAGTGTGAACGTATAAAGTTGACTGTCATACGCCGTGACCCCTCTGGAGCTCTCCTCTGCTGGGTTCATGCTTCTATCATAAGTGTAGCTTCTTAAAGGCTAGTGTGAGAGCTGTTGAGTGGAAGAGTAAATTTCCTAATATTTCTCCTACTTCAGGGAGTGAGTGAGAAAAAAAGGGGGGGCTTAAAAACATTCTTTTATGCAAACATTTTTTGAAGGTTCAAAGGTGGATGGGTGAAAGTTGAATATGTCAAGTCTATTAGTACTTGAGCAGGTGCACATTTCCTACTGTAGAAAAAATGGTGATCTTATGGTTGGTTCAGATGTACACCTTAAGATAATTGAAACTTTCACCAGGGGTTTTGGACTTTCTATAAGAAAAAAATAATTGGAAATTGTTCATTGTGAATACATTAGATTTGTACAGACAAAACATTCATGAAGTGCAATTATAGCCAGTGTTGCTATATTAGTATGAATGTTAATAGCATGTTTGTTTTTGAAATGGGTTATGCATTCTGATAAATGTCTGCTTTAATCTAGTCATCTGTGTATCACTTGTCTAAGTACTCTCATTTAAGATGCCATATCCCTTCTTGTAGCAATAAAGGGGTAAAGCAACATTAATATTAAATAATTAGAAAAACAAAAGGGGAATGATTAAACATATTTACATAATTGAAATAACACTGTGTCGCAGTGGGAAATCGGGACAATGTTGTCTCCTTTCAAAGTAATTCATAATTCAGATTTTTAATTATGGCATATTCATTCATTTAAAGATGATTCTGGATGAGAGGGCCACTAATGAAATACAATCATTAGCATCTAAACAAAGTAATTTACAAAGTCTCCTTTAGGGGAAAAGATTTCTAGAACATCATCAATCACACAAGATATGCAAAAACAAGCAATTAAACCACACACAAGAACTACAACAGCCTTATATATCAGTAATGTACACATGAAAACATAACTGATTACAATGATTAGACTAGGGTAGTGTGGTTAATTTGTATTTTATGTAGTGATTCCATGGAAGAATGCACCCGGACAGACACGTTACACACAAGAGGAACTTCATTTCATTAATACTCACTTAAAACACATGACCAAAAACACCCAAAATACAAACCTTGAATTCTGAGTCATTGCCTATTCATCCGCATGGGATCAAAATCCTACATAGTTTGATAAAACATCTTCCTCTCTCCTGCATCTCTTTTTGCCTGCTGTTTACTTTTATAAACTGGCAAAACGTGGGATTAGGAAAGTATTTTCTGAGAGGCAGGTGCTGCATTGGTTTCTCATTATTTGTTCAAATCCTGCTTTAGGCTTCCAATGACACAGTGCTTCCAGCCCTCACGGGGTCCGTGATTTACTGGCTCTTCCTCCATATACACAATTACAGATCATTAAGCATGCAGCAGGACTAAATGGATAGTACAGTTCTCTGACTTCTAATGCTTGTGTGTGGTATCTTGCTAGATGGAACCACAAAAAGGCTGGTTTCAAACACAGCTCCTGCAGGCCGCATTGTAATGGTTGAAAACCTATACTACTTACTTCTGCCAGTAGATTTTTCTTTGTGAAGGTGGAAGGAAGGCTTGGGTGGAAAAAGAGAAGGAATTAGGAGAGCAGTGTTGTGTCGAAGAGGGGGGAATCCATGGAGGAGGCCGGCACCCCTGGTGTAAGCTGAGCTGCCTTCGATAACCACCAGCTACAGGAGCCAAAATATGCTCTATTGGGTACTCAAAGGATAAAAATACTGGTTAATTTTCAACAGCGCTCCTTCATTTGACTTTACAATTTACAACAGTGAACATTAATGCAGGAATAGCTTGGTTGAGGAGGAGTTTAAAATTAGAGCCCCTCTTCTCATTAGCCCCAACAGCCTGACCCAGGGTGACTGAGAAGCAATTTGTCGCCAGATTCTCATTTTGCTTCTGTTATGGCTCCTTGTAAATGAAGCGCGGCAATTTATTGTAGCACCTCTAGGAGTCAAGAACATAATGTGTAAAACACATACAAAAAAAAGATCTTTCTTCACATTCATTAACACCCAGCACATAGGGGCTGTTCACTTTTCCCTCTAATGAAGTGTGTGTGTGTGTGTGGGGGGGGTTGCATCTTAAATCTACAGCTTTCCATCATGTGAAGAAGTCCTCTTCAGGCCATTAGACAGAGGCTGAGTTGGATTGAAGAAAGGTCATTGACAAAAACAGAGAATGACAATAGGAGGAAAAATAGAAAATGGATAAAGGAGGAGACTTTAGAAGCCTCAAAGAATGGAAAGTACATTTTTGGCATCCATGATCAACCCTTCTTGTCTCTCAGTGTATTTTCTGTTGTCAGTGAAGAAAAGAATATGTGGCTTTTTCTATAGCCGGAAATTGCTCTAGTGTTGGGCCAATTCTCATTTCTTCACCCCTGATCTGACCCTGTAAGTGGCATTAAGTTAGGTTCATTTGAAGATCATATTGTCTATAATCTCTAAAACATGTTTGCTTATTTCCTCTCCCCTCCCACAGCCTGTGCAAGAAATTGCGGTGTCCGTGGTTTTAATGCATTCTGACTGTGTAATAGGCTGCCCTGGCCCGGGGCTGGCCATAGGCTTTTATCTTACTTCTGTGATTAATTTTGATTAATGGTTTGGTTTGTGTGGGGTCTCACAAATGGCGCCTCCAGATGAACCTAATAACAAATTACTATACAGAAAAAATTGCACACGGGTCCAGGATTGCCCTTTTGGATTAAATGCTGAAAGTTGTCATGTACTGTACTTGGATGCTCTTACCCATTTTATGATGTAGTAATAGGCACTCAATACTTATGGCAATAATAGTGGTCTTTTAAAACTCATTTTAGAAAAAGTCAAATATTGAGTTTATAGAACCAGGTGAAAATGTCAGTAAAATTTGATAGATTTTCTTTGGAGGGTTTAGTGAGTGTTTATGAAGTACCAGGTACTGTGCCAGGCAGATTAAATGACTTAACTAAGTTACTCCTCACAACACCAAGTTAGTATAATTAAAGTAGGAATAGGAGATTATGCGTAGTAATAGCAAGTACAAATATTAGTATTTTCCTTCCTCCCCATGATGTGGATGAGGAACCTGAGGCTCAGGGAGGTAGAATTACATGCCCAAACTTGAAGAGTGAGAAAGAGGCAGAGCTGGGATTCCAGCCCAAGCCACTTGTTACAAAGGCCTGTACACATCCTCTCAACACATTGCCGCTCACTGAGGGCACCTTTTGTTTTAAACTTCCAGAACAAGTTCCTCTTCTTGTTTCTATTCAACTTAACAAACATCAATTTTTTTTTTTTATGGTACGGGTTAAAAATTTCTCTTTAAAATACTGAAATTTGTAATACCAAAGCAGTTAAACTTCTGTTTTGCCGAATGTATCAAATTTATTGTAGGGAATAAAACATTACTGTCTCTTTTCTGCCTAACCCAACTGATCAATGTCCATTTTTATGTTGCCTTATTCTCCTCTCATTTACTTTTCTTAGTCCCACTCTTAGTATATCTGAGATTTAGACTGGGGTGCTTCAGGCAGTTGAGTTTTGTTTTTTAAGATTTCATTTGTCCTCATTCATAAACAGCATGTCTACTGACGAAGCATGGTTAATATCTGAAGGTCAAAATTCTCCACACACAAAAAAGGTAAAATTAAAGAAATTTAAGAACAGCTTTCTTAGGCAATTTGGGTGTAGAACAAAAATACTATAAATTGGATGACTTATCTGCAACATATGTTTATTTCTCATCATTCTAGAGGCTGGAAGTCTGAAATTGGGGTGCCAGCACCATTGGTTTCTGGTGAGGGCCTTCTTCATGGTTGCCAATGGCTGCCTTTTCACTGTGTCCTTACCAGGGGAAAGAGAGCTAGTTAGCTCTTGGTATTTTCTTGTAAGGACAGTAGTCTCATTTGAAAGGGCTCCACCCTTTTGACCTAATTATCTACTAAAGGCCTCACCTCCAAATACTATCACATAGAGATTAGAGTTTTGACATATGAATTTCGGGAAGACACAAACATTCAGTCCATAACAACAATTAAACTAGAACACCTTTTGTTACAATTCTCAATTTCTCTCTGCTTTGATGTCCCAGGTCAGCATCTAAGTGCTGCAGACCAGACCGGCAGCACGGACTGCTATCTGTAGCTCATTCCTGGATGGGGTCTTGTATTACCTCACTTGGGCAGCTGCTGCCACCTGCCAACTAACTGCATGAGACAGAGACCCAAGCAACTTAACTGTGATACTGTGATTTATAATAAGAAATATGTATTTGGTATTCATCCTCATTTCTGGCACAGAGTTCCTAAATCCCCTGGGATTTCCTAAGTGATGAGAACTATAAAGGTATCTTTTTATGTTACTGAGGTGACTTTTGGACTGCACCTAAGGATGGGGGCTGGTTGCCAGTGGAGCCAACCCTTGATCTCTAGGGAGAGGAGAGGAACTGGATGTTGAGTTCAATCACCAATGGTCAATGATTTCATCAGTCATGCCTTTGTAATGAAGCCTCCATAAACACCCAAAAGGAGAGAGTTCAGAGAGCTTCTGGATTGATGGACACGTGCAGATGTTAGAGGACTGGCACCCTGGAGAGGGCATGGAAGCCCTGGGCCCTTTCCCATGTACCTTGCCCTAGGTATCTTGTCCATCTGGCTGTTCCTGAGTTATAGCCTTTTATAAGAAACCAGTAATCTAGCTAGTGAAATGTTCCTCTGAGTTCTGTGAGCTGTTCTACCAAATTAATCGGACCCAAGGAGAGGGTCATTGGAATCTCTGATCTATAGCAATTTTGTCTGAAGCCCAGATGACAACCTGGACTTGCCACTGGCATCTGAAGTGTGTGTGGCAGGGGGTGGGGGTGGGTAAGGGCAATCTGGTAGGACTGACCCCTTTACCTGTGGAACTGATGCTGTCTTGGGTAGATAGCACGTTGTTGTTGTTGGGGAAACACGTCCCCCCTCCACCCTTGCAGGTTAGAAACTGGCGCCAGAACACCCTTAATAATAAAAGAACGTTAGCTGCTGTGGCTGAATCCCAGCGTCATCTGGTGATTGTGATTGTGTGTATCTAGTTCTGCTGGAGTATTTGTTCCACATGGACAGAATGTGTCAGTCTTAGTATATTCCTAAGGGATCGGTATGGCGTTGCCATGCAGTACAAAGTTGTCACTGAAGGAATGATTCTTCTTTAACAAAAAGAGCCCTGGAGCATCTGCACTCTGAAGGCTTTAGACGAACTTGAGCAAATGTGACATTGACCGTAAACTGGTGAACAAGCAACTTCTAATTGTCTATTATTTCACTTGGAGCCATTCAATTCCTTTGAATTAATTGTGATAGTCTCCCTAGAATTCTTATTTTCTTAAAATGTAGTGTGATTCCTGAAGGACAAGAGGAAAGTTTTCCCATATAATGCTTTGTGTACAATAAGCACTAAATAAAAATTGTGATTTAATACTCTAAACCTTTATTAATCCCTTGACTGATTAAAAAAAAAAACATATTTGTACCTACTGTATGCAGCCAGAATAGGCTAGATGCTGAGCTAGATGTTGGGGACATAAAGGTGAAAAATTTCTGTTCTTAAATTTAAGAACAATGAGGGGACAGACACAGAAACAGATGCAAAAAGGTAGCTTTCTCACTGATAATGTTCTAAACTGAGAAGCCAAAAGCTTTGTTTATACATCTGGTTACCTGAGATTGTGTAGTTGATATATTCAGATGATTGGATTTATTACTTACCTTCCACAAAGATGCTTTGGTGTGGTGTAGACCCCAAAATACAGTTTATTCAATCAATCATGCTCAGAGATTGAAATAAGTACATTCAGTATCCTCAGAATAGTTTCACTCAGTTAAATTCCAATCTAACTTCTATCTGATGCCATTTAGGTATTTGAGGGTTTCTTAGGTGCCCATAAAGTCTAAGAGGCAAATTTATGGTAAAGCTAAATTTCAGGGTACTTCACCCACACGGGGCCCTAGAAATGAGTTCATATGGGCATATGTCTTAGCAAAACTGGCCAAAAGAAGATATTTTAGCCATTGCTATCTGTGCCTTACTACTTCAACTTCCCATCCATCACACTTCCCCTCAGGTAGGGTAGTGAATTAGTGGCCTTGAGCAGTTCTTGGATACAACTAAGTGGAAATTGATTTGGAATGCATATTATTTGGATTCAGTGGGAATCCATTTATGTAGCTTGCAATCACTTCTGTATACAGTTAAATTATTCTAACTGCTATAGTCCTGACTTGAAAATTGAAATGAAATACATGGAATTTCAGGGGACCCTGAATAGTCAAAACAACTGTGAAAAAGAAGAACAAAATGGGAAGACTCATATTTCTTGATTTCAAAACTTAATATAAGGATACAGTAATCCAAATAGTGTGTTACTGGCGTAAGGATAGCATACGTACCGATGGAATAGAATTGAGAGCCCAGAAATAAACCCTTATATATGTGGTCAGTTCATTTTCAACAAGGGCACCAGGGCCATTCAATGAGAAAAGAACAGTCTCTTCAGCAAATGATGCTTGGAAAACTGGATATCACCTATCAAAAAATCACTTAAGTATTCTGTAGCCAGGGGCACCTGGCTGGCTCAGTAGGTAGAGCATGCGACTCTTGATCTTGGGGTTGTAAGTTCAAGCCCCACATTGGAGGTAGGGATTACTTAAAAAAAAAAAAAAAAAAAAAAACTTAAAAAAAAAAGTATTCTGTAGCCAAAAAGCAGGTGAAAAAGTATATTATAGAGGTATGTCAAGCAGTTAAGTAACACAAGTATTACATTATTCTTACAGATTTTGTGATACTTTGATAATTTTTCCAAATTTGATTTCTTATTCTAAATAAGTACTCACTTGCATACCTAATTTTGTATTCATATTTTTTTCGTTTATTCTGAAGCTTCATAAAACCTGTGTAGACCTCTGGAAACTGGGTAGTGGGTCTCTAGTAGCCCAAATAGCACATATAATGACAAATGGAGTAAGGCTGAATTCTAGCTGAACCCACTTCCTTAGCTGGGTGCCCTCATGTAAGGTACACACTGAAAATTCTACACAGCAGCCCCATCACCTGCTATACAGATGTTTCTTTTTTTATACAGATGTTTCAAGTGGGGTTTGATCTTCTCAGTATAAATAAAGGCTATCTTCTCCTTCTAGATACTAGTTTTTCAAAAGTGTTAATGACTGTAGTTTTAGGCACTGAAGTGATTTAGCAGTCTGTTTTTATTAATTGAAAAAGTATTAGGTATATTCTCTGTTCAAGACCTTGTGATAACCAAGAAGATGAGAGAAGCCAGATTCTGTCCTCAAATCATAGTCTAGTAGGGGAGCTAAGACATATCTATGTAGTATGATAAAATATAAACTTTTGAAAGAAGACACTGCTAATAATTAAACTGAGACAACAGGCATAAATAAAGTGGGACAGTCCGCGGCAAACCAAGACTTACGGTCACCTTCGTTTTGGGAAATTGTGAGAGAGGAAAATCACAGTGGAAAGGGACATCTGGGATAGTTTTATGTGCCAACTTGACTGGACCAGGGGATGCCCATTTATCTGGTTAAGCATTACTTCTAAGTATGTCTGTGAGGATGTTGCTGAATGAGATTAGCATTTGAATCAGTGGACTCAGTAAAGTAGATCACCCTCCCTAAAGTGGGTGCCCTCATCACCTCTTTTCTTGCCCTTCAACTGAGATTTACATCAGCTGCCCTGTTTCACAGGCCTTTGTACTTGAACTGAATTACACCACGGGTTTTCCTGAGTCTCCAGCTTGCAGAAGGCAGATCGTGGCACTTCTCAGCTTCCTTAATTGGGTGAGTCAATTCTTCATAATAAACCTTTTATATCCTACTGGTTTGGTTTCTCTGAAGAACTCCTACTAATAGAGCATGTATGTTAGATGTAGAGACTGAACCCAGGGGACCGATGAGTGACATAAAGACACAGGAAGAAAGTAAGAAATCATCGAATTCTGATCACCATTTGTCTTAAGGTTGACTAGACCATGGTGCTTCTGACCCCTCAGAGAAATGTCCATTGTACATTATCTAATGATAGTTAAAAAACTCAGAGAAATGCTAATAAGATTACACATCTCTGAGTAGTCCCTATTCTAAAGTCATGTGTCAAAAAGTATTTTTTTTTTTTTAGCAATTGTTGAAAGCATTTTCTTAGGAGATAATGTTTTATGATCAAAGGCTGTTTTGAAATTGTAACATTATACTGTCTTTCCTACCTTTATCAGAGTGTCTGCAACCTGATTAGTTTCTTAAAAGATTATTATTTCCCTGTGTTCAACTCACATGTCTGCAAGGACAGGGGTAAGAACAACCAATCAAAGCCCAGAGTTTAGAAATGGCCAACTATCATGAGGAATAATCCATGGACTATTTTAGATAAGATTCTGACAGCTTGCTCTTGTGACAAAGATGTTAACAAGGAAAGAAAATGGCACTAATTTAATCTATTCTTATAGTTCATTCTAAAATGAGACTAGCATGACACCGAGTTATAATAATAAATACTACAGTAATTTCACAATTCTTCCTACCTGCTGTTCACACTCCTTTCACATGCAAATTTGCCATCCATTGCTTCATGACAGTGATTTTAAGTGCATTAAAGAATTCTGAATTTTCTTATACTTGATCTCCTAATTATGTTGCAAGAACGTACACAGAATACTACCATATACTGGCATTTGTTTGATTTATAGCATCTCCTCATACAGTGGGTTCCCCTCTTCTCCTGACACAGATCTGGGTTCTTGGACATAGTAACACTAGTAAGATTCGATTACCACTTATATAATGATTAGTATAAGAGTAATAATCAAATAATCACTAGGAGTAGTGAAAGAGAGAAGTAACATTTTCCAAAAATTAAGTCATTGTGAAATACATCTTTATGTTGTAATACAAATTTACATTTATAAAAAGCTTTTTTAAAGGGGCACCTGGGTAGCTCAGTCGATTGAATATCCGACTCTTGATCTCAACTCAGGTCTTGATCTCAGGGTGGTGAGTTCAAGCCCTGCTTTGGGCTCCACATTGGGTGTGTAGCCTACTTAAAAACAAAACAAAACAAAAACCCATAAAGAACATATAAAAGACACGTCTAAAGGTTTTTTTAGTGTTTGAGGACATGTTTGAAAAGGCTACATAACTGTGAAGAAAAGATACTTCGAATCATTGCTTCTGGGCATCCCACTTTCCAATGTACTGGGTGCAAAGCACAGCACTAGTGTTGTGTGGAAAAAAGCAGAAATGTTGTAATTGTTTAAGGACTGTGAAACCCAGGCCAACTGGGATTTTCTTATATGTGTCAGTGAATGATAGGTCTACTACTCTGGATGAATTTGGAGTTCGGGGTGGCCCTGAAAAGAATGAAAAGTCTGGAGAGAGCACCTTTCCCTGACTTAATCTAGCTGATGATCCATGAAAAGGTAGTATCCAAGTCAAAGTCAGTATATTGGAAAATCCTTTACTTTGATGAAACTATGGAGAAGTAGTAGTCGGTCTCATTATATGCTTTTATTTTTAAATACTATGTCATACTTGGTGATTCGGTGGTGAGAGACTGTGGGGCAATGAATTAAAGTGTCTGCTTTCTGGGAAATGACTTTTGTACTTTTCCCTGTGAATAGAAAATTGTGACTGAAGGAGAGTTCCAGGTGACAGCCCTTCTCACCCATTTCTTTAGCATCTTGCCCACCAGGAGAGTGAAAACAAGGCTTTGACTCTGTCAGTAACTTCTCTGTGTGCTTGTTTAATTAATTAACCACCGCCTCAGAATTCAGCTTAATAGCCTTAATTATGCAGAAAAACAATACACTGTGTAAATTAGTATACACCAGACGTGACATAATTACCAGGGCAGGGTGGACAGCATTTTGTTGAAGTGTGAATGAGTCATTTCGATGCTGAAAATATATTTTTTGTATTTGAGAGCTAATGTACTGAATTGTTCTTTCAGAAACCTGGTTCCAATTGCTCTAAAATGCCAGGTAGGTGGAAAATAATAAATTCTGTGTCTTTTGAGATAAAAACCACATTTTGTATTATACTGCTGGGTGGCACAATCACTGTAATTTAGGAAGGTTGCTATTATTGTATGAGCAAACTTTTTTTGTATTATTACTGTTTATTTTAATGCAGGGACATATTCTCTAGTAGACACATAATGAAAATGGCCTTGTATTAAAATTGTTTACCTGCTGTTTGCTGAAAGGCGTTGTAAAAATTAGAAATAGAAAAGACCTCCTATGTCACCTCGCCCATCCCAGGCAGGGCAGAGAAAAAGATTATACCCTTTAGCAGCTTTGCTAGGGAGCCAAAAATAGATCCCACTTTTCACATGTCTCACTGAGTAAATTGTAGGTGGAAGGATGAGATCGTTTGTGTCAATTCAGGAGGAAAAACAGTATTCCCACAGATGTTGAGAAAGAGGGGTACCAATTTATTGACAAATAAATTGACTGAGGTCCCACATTTGAGAGATTTTAGGTCAAAACAATTTTTTTTAATTCCTCAAATTGATTGTGCTGAATTGTGCAATTATTTAGAGTTCCCCCGTTAACTTATCCAGTTATCTGTTTAAGTACATAGGCATTGGAAAGAGAGTGGAGAATGTTATTCTTTCACTCTGGAGATAAAGTGCAATAAAACACTGGATTGCTGTGAATTTTACTACCTCCTCTTTCCTTTCTGAATTTTCCTGTGGTACAAAGGAGCAAGAAATGGCAAAAATGTGCATGAAGCAGATGAGTCACAAGAGGCCTAGATAATTCACACCAGAAATGAGCCCTCAGACGACAAGGGCTGAAGCGACACTGCAGTGATAAAGCTGAATTAGCCCTTGGCAAAATTGTGAAGCAGTCCTGGTCGACCCTTCTCTTGGTTTCTGATACATTTTCTATCCTTTCTTCCACCCTTCACCTTTCCTGTCAGTACCTCTCCACTCCCCTTTTCCTTCCCCTGGGGCCCAAGAACCTCCCCTAGTCAGTGAAAATCTTCACCAAACTAAATCAGAAAAAACTCTTTTGTTAGATATTTACCCATCTATTTTGCGAATTCGATGCTTCTTTTGGGCCCCTTCCTCCACCCTTTCTGTCAGACCTCCATTGTGATTAGATAAGGGGTTACTCAGCAAGTCTTAGTCACTTAAGACTTTCAAATTAATGACTGATAGGCAGCAGCTAAATGGCCCCAGTGATCCCTGCCTCCTGGTGTTCCTGCCTGTGTGTAACCCCCTCTCTTTGAGTGTGGGCTGGACCTAGTGCCTCACTTCCAACAGAATGTGGCAAAAATGATGATAGATGTCACTTCTGAGATTAGGTCACAAAAAGACTGTGGCTTCTTTCTTAGGATCTTGCACTCTCTCTGGCTTACCCTGAGAGAAGCTGCCTGCCATATGGGATCTATCCTATGGACAGGAACAGAAGGAGGCCTTCAGCCAACAGCCTCGAAGAACTGCATCCCGCCAACGACATGAGTTAGCTTGGAAGCTGATCCTTCCTGGGTCAAGTGAACCCAGACTTGGTTGACTGCCTGCCTGCAATTTCATGAGCGACTCTGAGCCAGCTAAGCTGTGCCCAGGTTCCTGAACCACAGAAACTGTGGGACAATAAACGTTCATTGTTTTAAACCTCTAAGTGGGGAACAGATTACACAATGAATCATCTCATTTATAACATAAAAATGAATTTCAGTTAAAAGGATAATCAGTTAGCTAAATTAGTTAACCAATTAGTTAAATTAGCTCTGTATTGCAAACATCAATACTCACCAATCAGACTTACGGGGGGCGTGCTTTGCTGAGGAGCCAAAGGGGCGAAGCTACCTCCAGGGACTAAGACTGAAAGTCTCTGACATATCCGCCCACCCACCCAGGCGGAAATACGCGGCGACGGAGGGGGCGTGGCTTGGCCTGGCTGCTGGCGGGCTGCTGGCGGGCTGCTGCGCCTGCGCCTGTGCCTGCTCCAGTGAGGCGAGGTCCGCACCGGAAGGTGGAGGTCGCTCTGGCTGCAGAAGGGGCCACCCTTCGCCTGACCACAAGGTACCTTTGTGGGAAACCTGGTGCTAAATGCATTCACAGTGGACCTCCTTCTGTGAGTTCTCATGGTTGGAACACAGGACTAATGAGGCTAAATTTGGAATTTTGTACCCAGTTACGAACCCACGTAGTCGCTTAGCTATCACGTCGTGTTAGTTTGGCTTGTAAATTTTGCCCTTCATTTCAAGGGAATTTCCACATTTAACTGACTGTGGAACGCTTTCTCTATCAAAATCTCGTAAGACTACTGCTCTAAGGAACACACTTTGGGAAACATTGATAAACTGTTTCCTGTTATTGGTTTATAGATTGTTGGTAGTTTTTAGCCATTGTAAATAACTCTTATCTTTGGGAACATCTTGAATAATTTCCCACAGTACGTCCCTAAGAGAGGAATGGCTGGGTAAAATAGCATGTTAGAAAATTTTGATAGAAATTCTCAAATTACCCTTCAGAAATATTACACCAATTTTAAAGTCCCACCTTAGTGTGTTTCTCCCAAACCCTATCATCGGAAATTGCTATATTAAATATTTGTCAATTTGTTAGGTAAAAAAATTATGTATGTATTTTAAAATACATCTCATTTATTTGATTATTAATGTAGTTAAACATTTATACTTTGGTGAATTGTTTATTTTTGTACTTTGCCCTTCTTTCTGTTCTTGGGTTTGCTTCTTCCTCATTATTTTGTGGAAGTTTTAAATATAATTTCATGTAAATATAAGTGCTTCAATTGAGGGCAGATAACTGAGTAAGTGGTTAGAATAGTGATAAAGGACAGAGGTTGGAGGCACATTATTTTAGATAGCTTGTTTGAAAAGACTGCTCAGAGGTGACATTTGTTTGTCTGAAACATCTTTTATTTGCCTTTGTGCAAAACATTGTCGAGATTCATCTCCACCCTTCCCATTGAGCTCTTCTCCAGGGGATTGTCCTGTATGAACAACATAAAAGCTTCCCCTGGCTTCCCATTGAGCTTAGCAAATGGGGAGCCCAGCAGGAGGTCAGAGGGAGGAAGGGGAGAAATTGGGGTATTTACTTCCCTAACCCCCCAGGCCTCTCCCCCCCTAAGTAGTCACCCCAGCCTGATGAAGGTCATTGCTTCTGTCAAGGCAACTTTCTCTTCTGGAACCTTTCTTGATTCAAGTAACTGCTCTATCTCATCATCCTCTCCCTCCCCCCCAGCTCTAGGAATGTAACGGGTTCATCCCTTGTAGTTTACCTAACCCCAAGCACACCTTTTTAAATAGTCTTTGCAAATACACTGTCTTTAAATTACCCTAATTTGAGTGTGCCATCTATTTCCTTTTGAGACCCAGTACTAGAAACCTACCCATATCCTTTCTGCTAAGCCAATACCCCCATCTTCCTGCTGCTGTGAGTGTTTGCTGCTAATGGCTTACAACTGCACACTTCAGAAAATTGTCCTTGGGCTCAGGGAGCCACCTTACTCAGAAATGCCCCAGAAGTTTGGCTCTCCCACCCTGGGGGCAGCCTGCAGCCCTTGACTGAGGACAGGATACAAAAGCCTAAACTCAGCCTTGGTGACTAGAAAAAAAACAACAAAAGGTGATGAGTCATTTTACAGCTACTAGGCAGTAATATGAATCTGTATTATTAAAACCTTGAGGTACTTGCCCAGATAGACAAATAGACTAACACAGAATAGAGAGACTAAGATCAGACCAGGGTATATTTGGGAGTTTTATATATGAGGGAGGTAGTAAAATCAGTAGGAAAAGGTTGAACTATTTAACAAATAATTCTGAGGATATTGGCTATGATACAGTACAAGATAAATTTAGATTTCCATATCACACCATTCACAACAATACATTTCAGGTAGGTTAAAAATCTAAATACCAAAAGCAAAGCTATAAAATGGGAGAATTTCTTTATGCCGTTAGTAGATAATTTTAAATGCAAAAAGCAAAAAGGAATAGATACATTTTCCTACATTAAAACATAAAACTTCAGTATGATAAAAGGTGACAAAAATGAAAATACAAGTCATAGGGAAAACAGCTACAAGTAATGCACATATTACCAGTCAGATATCTGTGTCCGGAATATATAAAATGCTATGAGAAATTGAAAATATCAAAAAGAAATATTGTCAAAAGATATAATAATAAATTCACAGAGGAAGATAGATGTCCGATAAATATATGCAAAGATGTTCAACTTCTTTAGTAATTAGGAAATGTGAATTAAAGCAAAGATATAACATTTTATATTTTAAAATTTATTAATTTTGATAATATTAACTGTTAGTGATAACATGGAGAAATAAGACCTCTAATGCACAGCTGGGAGGGAAAATGGATCTAATCACTT
This sequence comes from Neomonachus schauinslandi, assembly GCF_002201575.2. NCBI lineage: Eukaryota > Metazoa > Chordata > Mammalia > Carnivora > Phocidae > Neomonachus > Neomonachus schauinslandi. The sequence goes on along the minus strand of NC_058411.1, from coordinate 59,881,910 downwards.
TGGAAAGCAATTTGGAAGTAGCAAGTAAAATCAACAGTGCGTATACTCTGTAACTCAGTGGTTTTACTTCTGGGGCTTGCTTATCAGGGAGAAACTCGTGGTCAAGGAAGCATGTACAAAGATGCTTATTTCTGAATTATTTGTTAATTTTACAAGGCTAAGAAAACCTAACTTTCTGAAAATAGGGCATGGAAAAATACATGGTAATTTGGCACAGTGGGAAGCATAAAAATGAAAATGAATGAACTAGATTTGAATGTATCAATGTGCAAAAGTCTTGAAAACATAATCTTGTAGAAAAAAAAAAAGGTTGAGTATAGATATAGTACCAAACATTTAGGAAGTTTACTCAAAGGAAGAACAAAACGTGTGTGAGTTTGTTAACACTATTTTAGGCAGGGGTTATTTCTGTATAGATAGGGATGGAAGGTGAGATTATACTTGTATTTGTAATGTTTTGTTTTTTTGACAATAAAGATAAAGAGAATAGTTAAATAAAAGCAAAATATTAATAGAGATTTAATCTCAGTAGCAAGTATATCAATATCTGGTACATTTCCTATAATTTTTTATTTGGCATAAATAAAATAAAGCATTTATAATGTACAAAAAAGCACATTAAAATAGATAGAAAAAATTTAAATGAACAATGAAAATCATAAATCTTTAAGTGATACCTAAATTATTTGTGTTAACATGGCTCTAAAACACCAGTTAAAAATTTGTTAATGAGGAAGAGACTGATGTAAAGAATTAATAAATACAGGCTTGATCTTTAAAAAAAGTCAGAGCCTTTTGCCTCATGTAGGATAACCACATGGTGCTTTCAAACTGCATAACTCCCCACGGGAAGACTTGTTTTCAGTCCCAGAAACCAAAACGTTAAAGTGAAAACATTATCTCAAAAAGTAAGAGAACACTGAAAACAGTATTTTGTAATTAATGTTTTTGCTTTAACATTTTGGTTTCTGGGATTTAAAAAACTTCTCCATTAAACTATACATTAAAAATAAAAATATATCATCTAGCATTCTAGCTAGATAATTTACTATCAGTTAACTATTATAAATATATCTATTGTTAAAAATTAATAGATAATAAATAATATAATAAAATAATAAATTGAAATAACATGCATTAGAATATTTAAAATGTATTATCTAGCATTTTTGGCTATACTGGGAAGGTGTTTTTTCAAGATACCTAGTCTGCTACATTGCTGGAAACAGAAGTTGGAGGTGATATATATATGCAGATACATGAATGGGATAAAGAAGCAATATATGCAAAAATTAGTTCCAGGGGAAAAACGAAAGTTCTGAGGCAGGGATAGTTTATAGAGTATTCAAGAATTGTCAATACCGGGGTGCCTGTGTGGCTCAGTCCGTTGAGTGTATGACTCTTGATCTCAGCTCAGGTCTTAATCTCAGGGTGATGAGTTCAAGCCCTGTGTTGGGCTCCACGCCCTGTGGAGCCTACTTAAAAAAAGAAAAAAAGAACTGTCAATATTGCAAGTGTAATTAGCATGAAGTAGCAAGGGGGGAGAATAGTAGGAGACAATGTCAGAGAGGAGCTAGGCCCAAAATAGATCCTGTTGGAGTTTTGTAGGGCATGGTAAGGATTTTGGATTATTCAGATTTTGGTGGGAAACCATAAAATAGTTTGATTAGAGGAATGATGTGATAGATTTAAGTTTTTCAAAGTTTACTCTGTTCTATGGAATATAGTTAGTAAGGGGATCAGTTGGATTTTGAAGTAGTCCAGGTGGGAGATGATGATGATTATATGGATTATCATCTCTGTTCCTAAAACAAACACAAAAGCACTGAATACTATGGCACATGGATATTATTAGCATGTCTTTTATTACCAACATCATTCATGCCCTTATTTCTTCAGCTGCTATGAGGCAGGCCACTTGGAAGAAGAATTCATGTAATGGGATTTTTTAATGCCATAATTTTACTTCTGCAAACTCTGCTTCCATTAATTATTTTCAACATGGTATGTTTTAGTAAATTCCACAGTTAGTCTTCTTGGTTAAGGTAATTTCTCATCTAGTTCCACAAATTACCTGGAATATATTATTGAATTAAATAGAGTATCTGGGTGGAGAGGCTGTTTATGGGCAGGGCATCATTTATTGCACATAAGTACCATTATTCATCATTATGCTCATTACAGTACAAAGGCCTTATCTGCTTTTGACATCTTGCCCTTTAAAGCAACCCAATTTTGGCTGCATGTAGAGGTTTAAGACGAAGTACAGCCCATTTTTCTAATGATGGTGCTATAGAAGCTAATGGCAGCATAAACCACTCTAGATAACTAAGAACAACTTGAGTAGTACTTTTAAATACTTTTAGAGGAAAATCTGAAAACCTATCAAGAAGGAAAAATGGAAGTTTACTTTATAATCAAAGAGCTTTTAATTCTTGTTATTACCATCATGGATAGGGAAAAAAGGAAACACGCCTTAATATGAATAGAATTTATGCACATGTGTGTGCATGGGTAATCCTCTCTACAGAGACCTTGGTTAGTAGAAAGCATGCATTATGAGGAATCTGAAGTTGAGTTCAAGGATGAGTCAAGTTCTAATTTGGTCATTTGTTGAGTGACCTTAGGCAAGTCAGTTTGTTTCTTGGGCTGCTTGCTCTAATATTCCACAGTTCTGTAATCTCTCTTTGTATAAAGAAGGGGTGATCAATATCCATTTGACAGATGTCTTATTTGTGGATAACTGCTTGACAATTGTGATATTTGCCTTTGTAAGTATGATCCCCAGAGGCATTTTTCTGTCTGCTGCTCATGATGTATCATAGGCTTTAACAATAATTTTCCATGATGAAGGTAGTGCTGATAATGAAGTTGGAAGTGCATAAAATTGAATATTGTATTTTTTTTTAAAGATTTTATTTATTTATATGACAGAGAGACACAGCGAGAGAGGGAACACAAGCAGGGGGAGCGGGAGAGGGAGAAGCAGGCTTCCCACGGAGCAGGGAGCCCGATGCGGGGCTCGATCCCAGGACCCTGGGACCATGACCTGAGCCGAAGGCAGACGCGCAACGACTGAGCCACCCAGGCGCCCCTGAATATTGTATTTTAAATCTCTTTTATTACAAATCCTTCTAAGAATGTCTTAAGAAATACCACTACTAGGAGCATAACCACCCCTGATACCCACTGTCTTTTTTTTTTTTTATTGGTGATATATTGGTGATATATTTTATTGGTGATATATTTCCTGTGGAATATTGTCTCCCTAAAGAAAGTGCAGGGTGAAGATGGACTGTTAGGTATTTAACTTCAGTACTGCTTTAAATGTTCTATTTGCACTTTAGAAAATTTCTATTTGTGCTTTAAGTTTCTGAGATCATTTACCTAGGATTAATAAGAGGCAAGAGTAAGAGAATGTGATTATAGGAAGGCATGGGTAAAGGAGAGGTTAATAGTAAGTTTCAGAGTTCAGGTCAGGGTGGTTGGAAGAAAAATAAAAGTGGAAGTATGAGGGTGGGAGAGAGGGGAGATTTATTCTATTTACCCAAAATTTGTGTTTATAATACAGGCCTTTTATCAAGTCATTCATTCATTAATTCATTGAATAGTTGTTAAATGATGTTATGCTAGGTGCCAGGGAATCAAATACAATCAAAATCAAATCAATTTAGGATATTATCAAATAGTGAGAAGAGATCATAGGTTTACAGAAGAGATGAAAAACAGAATTCTTTGGGAGTCTGGAGAGATAAGAAAGTGCTTTGTTATCCTTGAGCAGGTCAGGGAGGTCTCTAGAAAAGAGGTCTTGAAGGATGCGTGGAAGTTTTTCATTCTATAGCAAATATTTAAAAAAATTTTTTTTGTCCGTTTTATTTATTTATTCATGAGAGTCAGAGAGAGAGAGAGAGAGAGAGGCAGCGGCAGAGGGAGAAGCAGGCTCCCTGCCTAGCAGGGAGCCCGATGCGGGACTCGATCCCAGGACTCTGGGATCGTGACCTGAGCCGAAGGCAGTCGCTTAATCAACTGAGCCACCCAGGCACCCCTATAGCAAATATTTAATAAATATCTATATGGAGGTAGGATTTCTTCTTGCTGCTGGGAATACGGAATTAAACAACACAAAGTCCTTGCTCTTGAGGAGCCTTCATTCTGGAAGGAAAAGGCAGAAAATTAGCATGTAGTGTTTCTTTTTTCCTCATAAGTGTTACAGAGAAAAATAAAGCAGAATAACAAGAGTCGAAAATAATGGATGGTGCTATTTTATATAGGGCATATACAGGAATGGCTTCATTAAGAAGATGACTTTTGATCAGAAACATGATGGGAAGAGGGTGCAAGCCATGTGGGTATCTGGGGTGAGCATTGCAGTCAGAGGAGATAATAAGCATGAAAACCCAGAAGTGGGAGCATGCTCGACATGTTTTAAGTACATCAAGGAGGCTAGTGTGGCTGCAATAAAACAAGCATGAGGGAGAGCAGTAGAATATGAAATCATAGAAATACTGAGGGGGCCATATTATGGAGAGTTGTGTAGTCTATATAAGAACTTTGGATTTTACTCTAAACAAGGTGAGAAATCACTGGAAAGTTTTAAGTAGAGCAATGTGATTATACTGCTGGGTGAAGAACAGATTATGTGTGAATTGGAGAGGGGGCAAGTAATGGTGGAAGCAGGGAGACTTGTTAGTGGGTTATTATGATTACCCAGTTGAAGAGTGATGGTGGCTCAGATCTGAGTGGTAACAGCAAACATAATGAGAAATAGTTGGATTTTGGATGTATTTTAAAATTAGAGTCCAGGGGATTTGCTCTTGAACTGAGTATAAGAGTAAGAAAAAGAGAGGAGTCGAGGATGACTCCAGAGTTTCTGACATGGAGTAACTGTAAGGTTGACAGCTAATCTTGGATGACATGGAGCAACTGATTATGGTGAAAGCTGCAGAAAAAGAGCAGGTGTAATGGGGGATGTATGGAAATTAATATTGTGTCTTTTTTTTTTAAGATTTTATTTATTTATTTGACAGAGACACAGGGAGAGAGGGAAAACAAGCAGGGGGACTGGGAGAGGGAGGAGCAGGCTTCCGGTGGAGCAGGGAGCCTGATGTGGGGCTTGATCCCAGGACCCTGGAATCATGACCTGAGCCAAAGGCAGACGCTTAATGACTGAGCCCCTGAGGCACCCCAATATTGTGTCTTAATATGTTAAATTTTAAGTGTTTATTTATTAGACATTCAAGTGGAGATGTTGAGTAGTTTATTGGCCATATGAGCCTGGAGTACAAGGGAGGAATTGGATCTAAGGAAATGAATTTGAGAGTTGCCTGTGCAGAAATGGCATTAAAGTCCTGGGACTAGATGAGATCTCCTAGGGAGTAAGTGAAGATAGAGAAGACGTTTTAGTATGAATCCTGGATTCATACTGACATTTAGTGCCCGGGATGATGAGAAAGACACAGTAAAAGTGAGGCAAAGAAGGCGCAGCCATTGGTTTAGAAATACGAAGAGTGAATGATGTCCCAAACGCCAAGTGAAAAAAGTATTTCAAGAAGAGGGGAATTTGCAGCGTCAAATGCTGCAGATTGGTCTAGCAGCATGAGTATTTAGGATTGTCCATTAGATTGTTGACCTTTACTAGAGTAGTTTTAGTGAAGTTATGGGGACAAAAGCCAATCTGGAATAGGTTCAAGAGAGAGTAGAATGTCTTTGTAGCCATGATGTCAATGGCCATGGATTTGAGATCAAGAAATTCCAGCCCCAGCTCTTGGACAAAGGTAGTTTCTTGTAGAATCACTTTGCAGACTGGAAAGCCCTAAAGAAAAAAAAAATTTAAGTTTTTAATTCCAGTTAGTTAACATAGACTGTTATATTAACTTCAGGTGTACAATATAGTGATTCAACAATTCCACACATCCCTGGGTGCTCAAGTGCACGCCTTAATCCCCATCACCTATTTAACCCATCCCTTCACCCAACTCCCTTCTGGTAACCCATCCCCTAACCACCTCCCTTTTGGTAACCATTGGTATGGTGTATGAGTCTATTTCTTAGTTTCTCTTTCTCTCTCTCTCTCTTTTTTTTTTTCTTACTCTTTGCTCATTTGTTTCTTAAATTCCACATACGAGTGAAATCATATCTCGTATTTGCCTTTCTCTGACTGACTTATTTCGCTTAGCATTATACTCTCTAGCTCCATGTCATTGCAAATGGCAAGATTTCATTCTTTTTTATGACTGAATAATATTCCATTATATATATACACACACACACATCATCTTTATCCATTCATCAATCAGTGGACACTTGGGCTTTTTCCATAATTTGGCTATAGTAAATAATGCTGCTGTAAACATATGGGTGCATGTATCCCTTTGAATTAATATTTTTGTATTCTTTGGGTAAATTCCCAGTAGTGAAATTGCTGGATCGTAGGGTAGTTGTATTTTTAACTTTTTGAGGAACCTCCATACTGTTTTCCACAGTGGCTGCACCAGTTTGCATTCACACCAACAGTGTACAAGGGTTCCCTTTTCTCCACATCCTCACCAACACCTGTTGTTTCTTGTGTTGTTAATTTTAGCCATTCTGACAGATATGAGGTAATATCTCATTGTAGTTTTGATTTGCATTTCCCTGATGATGAGTGATATTGAGCATCTTTTCATGTGTCTGTTGGCCATCTGGATGTCTTATTTGGAGAAATGTCTGTTCATGTTTTCTGCCCATTTTTTAATTGGATTATTTGTTTTGAGGGTGTTGAATTTTGTAAGTTCTTTATATATTTTGGATACTCACCCTTTATTAGATATGTTATTTGCAAATATCTTCCTCCATTCTGTAGGTTATTTTTTAACTTTTGTTGATTGTTTCCTTTGCTGTGCAGAAGATTGTTACTTTGATGAAGTCCCAATAGTTTATTTTTGCCTTTGTTTTCCTTGCCTCAGGAGACCTAGCTAGAAAACAGTTGCTGCGGCTAATGTCAGAGAAGTTACTGCCTTTGTTCTCTTTTAGAATTTTTATGGTTTCAGGTCTCATATTTAGGTCTTTAATCCATTTTGAGTTTACTTTTGTGTATGGTATAAGAAAGTGGTCCAGTTTCATTCTTTTGCATGTAGCTGTCCAGTTTTCCCAACACCATTTATTGAAGAGACTGTCCTTTTTCCATTGGATATTCTTTCCTGCTTTGTTGAAGATTAATTGACCATGTAATTGTGGGTTCATTTCTGGGTTTTCTATTCTGTTGATCTATGTGTCTATTTTTGTGCTAATACCATACTATTTTGATTACTAAAGCTTTGTAATATAATTTGAGATCTAGAATGGTGATGCCTCCAGCTTTGCTTTTCTTTTTGAAGATTGCTTTTTTTGTAGTTCCATACAAATTTTAAGATTGTTTGTTCTAGCTCTGTGAAAAATGCTATTGGTATTTTGATAGGGATTGCATTAAATGTGTGGGTTGCTTTGGGTAGTATAGCTATTTTAACAATATTTGTTCTTCTAACTCATGAACATGGGATGTCTTTCCATTTCTTTGTGTCATCTTCAGTTTCTTTCATCAGTGTTTTATAGTTTTCAGAGTACAGGTCTTTCATCTCTTTGGTTAGGTTTATTCCTAGGTATTTGATTATTTTTGGTGCAGTTTTAAGTGGGATTGTTAATTTCATTCTCTGCTGTTTTATTGGTGTTTAGAAATGCAACAGATTTCCGTAGATTGATTTTGTATGCTACAACTTTACTGAATTCATTTATCAGTTCTAGCACTTTTTTGTTAGAGTCTTTTGGGTTTTCTATATATAGTATGTCATCTGCAAATAGTGAAAGTTTTACTTCTTCCTTACTGATTTGGATTCCTTTTATTTCTTTTTGTTGTCTGGTTGCTGTGGCTAGGACTTCCAGTACCATGTTGAATAAAAGTGGTGAGCATGGACATCCTTGTCTTCTTCCTGATCTTAGGGGAAAGGCTCTCAGTTTTTCCCCATTTAGGATGATGTTAGCTGTGGGTTTTTCATATATGGCATTTATTATGTAGAGGTATGTTCTCTCTAAACCTACTTTGTTGAAGGTTTTTTATCATGAATGGATGTTGTACTTTGTCAAGTGCTTTTCTCTGTCTATTGAAATGACATGGTTCTTATTTTTTCTCTTATTGTTGTGATGTATCATGTTAATTGATTTGCGAACCACCCTTGCAACCAGGGATAAATCCCACTTGATTGTGGTGAATGTTCTTTTAACATATTGTTGGATTCAGTTTGCTAGTATTTTCTTGAGGTTTTTTGCATCTATATTCATCAGAGATACTGGCCTGTATAGTTCTCTTATTTTGTGGTGTCTTTATCTGGTTTTGGTCTCAGAGTGATGCTGGCCTTGTAGAGTGAATTTGGAAGATTTCCTTCTTCTTCTATTTTTTGGAATAGTTTGAAAAGAATAGGTATTAACTCTTCTTTAAATTTGGTGGAATTTGCTTGTGAAGCCATCTGGTCCTGGACTTTTGTTTGTTGGAAGTTTTTTGATTACTGATTCAATTTCTTTGCTGGTAATCAGTGTTCAAATTTTCTATTTCTTCCTGTTTCAGTTTTGGGAGGTTATATGTTTCTAGGAATTTATACATTTCTTCTAGGTTGTCCAGTTTGTTGGCATATAATTTTTCATACATTCTTTTATAATTGTTTGTATTTCTGTGGTGTTGGTTGTTATTTCTCCTCCCTCATTTGTGATTTTATTTATTTGAGTCCTTTCTCTTTTTATCAATTTTAATGATTTTTTTCAAAGAACCAGTTCCTGATTTCATTGATCTTTTCTATTGTTTTTTTAGTTTCTATATCATTTATTTCTGCTCTAATCTTTATTATTTCCCTCCTTCTGCTGGTTTTAGGTTTTGTTTGTTGTTCTTTTTCTAGCTCCTCTAGGTTTAAGGTTAAGTCATTTGAGATTATTCTTGCTTCTTGAGTCAGGCCTGTATTGCTATAAACTTTCCTCTTGGAACTGCTTTTGCTGCATCCCAAAGGTTTTGCACTGTTATGTTTTCATTTTCACTTGTTTCCATGTACTTTTTAATTTATTCTTTTATTTCCTTGTTGACCCGTTCATTGTTCAGTAGCATGTTATTTAACCTCTACGTATTTGTGATTTTTCCAGATTTTTTCTTGTGGTTGACTTCTAGATTCATAGCATTGTGGTCAGAAAGTTGCATGGTATGACTTTGATCTTGAATTTGCTGAGGCTTTTTCTGTGGCCTAATATGTGATCTCTTCCGGAGAATGTTCCATGTACACTTGAAAAGAATGTGTATTCTGCTCTTTTAGGGTAGAATGTTCTGAATATATATGTTAGGTCCATCAGGTCCAATGTGTCATTCAAAGCCATTGTTTCCTTGTTGATTTTCACTTTAGATGATCTGTCCATTGAGGTAAATGGGGTGTTAAACTTTCCTACTATTATTGTATTATTATTGATTAGTTTCTTTATGTTTAATAGTTGCTTTATGTATTTGGGTGCTCCCATGTTGGGTGCATAAATATTTACAATTGTTAAATCTTCTTGTTGGATTGTCCCCTTTGTTATTATGTAGTGTCCTTCTTTGTCTCTTGTTACAGTTGTTTTAAAGTCTGGTGTGTCTGGTATAAGTATTGCTACTACAGCTTTTTTTTTTTTGACATCCACTTGCATGATAGATGTATCTCTATCCCCTCACTTTCAATCTGCAGGTGTCTTTAGGCAGCATATGGATGGGTCTTGTTTAATCCATTCTGTCACCCTGTGTCTTTTGGTTGGAGCATCTACTCCATTTACATTCACAGTAATTATTGATATATATTTACTTATTGTCATTTTATTACTCATTTTGTGGTTGTTTCTGAAGATTTTCTCAGATCCTCTCATCTTTCTCTTTTTCATGGTTTGCTGGTTTTCTTTAGTGGTATATTTGGATTTCTTTCTCTTTATTCTTTGCATATTTAATAGTGGTTTTTGATTTGTGGTTACCATTAGGTTTGTATATAACATCTGTATATAGCAGTCTATATTAAGTTGATGGTCATTTAAGTTTGAACCCGTTCTTTACTCTTCTCCCTCCCACATTTTAGGTATATGGTGTCATATTTTACATCCTTTTATTTTGTGAGTTCCTTGACTGATTTTTTACAGAAATATTCATTTCTGCTGCTTTTGTTTTCCTACCTTCATACTGTCACTTTTGGACTTTCCTTTCCATGCAAGATGTCCTCTTTAACAGTTCTTGCAGGGCTGATTTAGGGGTCATGAATTCCTTTAGTTTTTGTTTGTCTGGGAAACTCTTTATCTCTCCTTCTATTCTGAATGATAGTCTTGCTGGATAGAGTATTCTTGGCTACGGGTTTTTTTCATTCAGCACTTTGAATATATCATGCCACTCCCTTCTGGCTTGGAGAGTTTCTGCTGAAAAATCCCCTGATAACCTTATGGGGTTTTCCTTGTATATTACTGTCTTCTTTTGTCTTTCTGCTTTAAAATTTTTTTCTTTATCACTGTATTTTACCATTTTAATTACAATATGTCTTGGTGTGAATCTGCTTTTGTTAATTTTGTTGGGGGTTCTCTGTGCCTCCTGGATCTGGATATCTGTTTCCTTTCTCAGATTAAGGAAGTTTTCTGCTATCATTTCTTCAAATACATTTTCTTCCCCCTTTTCTCTCTTCTTCTTCTGGGGCTCCTATAATATGAATGTTATTACATTTGATGGAGTCACTGTGTTCCCTAAGTTTGTTCTCATTTTGCATAATTATTTTTTTTCTTTTGTACAGTTTGATTACTTTCCATTACTTTGTTTTCTAGGTCATTAATTTGTTGCTCTGCTTCTTCCAGCATGCTGTTCATTGCATCAGGCATGTTTCTAATCTCATTTATTGCACTCTTCATATCTGATTGGTTCTTTTATACCTCTATGTTAAAGGTCTCACTGATGTTTTCCACTCTTCTCTCAAGTCTAGTGAATATTTTTATGATCATTGCTTTAAATACTCCCATCAGGCATGTTACTTATGTCTGTTTCACTTAGATCTCCAGCTGTGGCCTTCTCCTGTTCTTTCATTTGGGACAAATTTCTCTGTATTCTCATTTTGTGTAAGTCTCTGTGCCTGTTTTTCTGCATTAGGAAAGTCAGCTGTATCTCCTGGTTGTTTTTTTTTTTTTTTAATTTGAGAAAGAGAGAGTGCATGAGTGGGAGGGGCAGAGGGAGGCTGACGGGAGGCTCAATCTCACAACCCTGAGATCATGACATGAGTCAAAACCAAGAGTTGGACACTTAACTGACTGACCCACCCAGGTGCCCCTATCTCCTGTTCTTGAGGCTAATGGCCTTATGAATAAGAGGTCCTGTAGAACCCTGCTGTGTAGTGTCCCTTCCTCCCCAGGGTCTGGCACTTCTAGGAATGTCTCCAACATGTGCTGCATGTGCTGTCCTTTTGTGTCCTGGCTGCTTTATCCTTCAGGCTGGTTATCTGCAGTGTCTCTCCTTGCCTGCTGTGGGCAGTATTTGGTTCTTGGTCTGAATGTGGTGTGTTTTAACTAGGTGTGCTCTGGTCTGCTTTTGGAATGAGACCTGTTGCCATGCTTGGGAACTGAGGCTCTGCAAAACTCCTGGGAAGGGAGATGCAGTGTTGGCAGGGATTTGGGTTTGTCTTCTGGGGGAGGGGCGCACCATGTTGGGACTGAGGCAAACATGACTGGCAAAGGGGAGGTTCCATTGGAACTTGGGGGTTTGGGGTTTAGTGTAAGCAAGTTAGGTAATAAGTGTAAGTGCTGCGCTAGTTCCTGCAGGTGGCCCTGTGCTTATGCAGATGGATGTGGGGAGGAAAGGGTGGGAAAATGGTGCCTGCTAGTTCCTTTATTCCCAGAGGGGTCTCTCCATGAATTCTGCCTCTCTGGCACACACTCCAAGCTGAGCAAGTAACCTCCTCACTTTGTGCCTTAGATGCTCTTCAGATCACTATTTCCATGTTGTATGTCCGTGGGCTATTTGCCCTGCCTTCTCTCCAAGAGGAGCCCCAATGTCTCTGGGCTCTCCTTAAGCCAAGCCTGCTGACTTTTAGAACTCAAGGCTTTAAGCCCCGCTGATGGCAAGAACTCATGAAATTTGGCCCCTCTAGCTTTCCTAGTCAATTACTATGGGGATTCGTTTCCCCCATACACTTCCTTGTGTGTTATAGTCTGTGTTTTGCCCTTCTCCATTACTGAGGCCTCCTCTCCACTGCAGTGGCACTATCCATTTCTCTACCAAATCGTGTCTCCATGCTTCCTATTTTCTTCAGTGTGGCCTCTTTTCTGCCTTTAGTTGTGGAGCTTGTTCTGACAGTCTTCAGGTCAATTTCTGAGATATTTAGGATGATGTGATAGTTATCTAGTTGTATTCTTGGGATAAGGTGAGACTAGGGTCCTCCTACTCTGCTGTCGTCTTCCCTTAAAGAAATATTTATGAAATGTTTCCTTGAGCAAAATTTTGAAATGCTTTATGCAGAAATGTATCAAAAGGGTATTTGGCATGCAGAATAAAGAGGTGGTTAATGGCAGAAGGACCATTAGAAAAACAGATTTAGAGATCTAATAGATGAAAAATTAGAAACAGTTTTTTTTTTTTTTTAATGAAAGAAGATAATTGGGCTCTGGTTAAGGGATTGTATGTGACAGTAAATTGCACTACAATATCTGCTTAACCACAAGGAGCTTGATGTCTACTTCTGCTCTATTATGAAATAATACCTAAAACTGGTGCTTTCTTCCCAAATGCCTTTTAAGTATTTGACAAGATTGTTAGGGAAAGGCCTTATATTTTAAGACTCCCAGAATTATTATTAAAAATTATTCCTTTTAGATCTATTTAGTCCCTAAGAGGGTGTTACATTTTGTTTTTTAATCCACCAGTGAGTATTTTACTTCCAGGGTTCATCTGCCCTGACCAAATCCATAGGGAGGCTCATGATATAAAGTAAGAATGTCATAATAATGTTTCCGTTAGTAAGTGAATGCTTTATATTTTCTGTAAAATGGTAACTTTATATTATAATGCTGGGAATATTTTTTAAGCATTAGCATTTTTTTTTAAAGATTTTATTTATTTATTTGAGAGAGAGAGAATGAGAGAGAGCACATGAGAGGGGGGAGGGTCAGAGGGAGAAGCAGACTCCCCGCCGAGCAGGGAGCCCGATGCGGGACTCGATCCAGGGACTCCAGGATCATGACCTGAGCCGAAGGCAGTTGTTTAACCAACTGAGCCACCCAGGCGCCCAGCATTAGCATTTTTTAAATACAGATTTCATTGTTACAAAGACAGATATGATTAAAAATAGCTACTTTTCCCACTCTTAAATATATATGCTAGTGTTTTTCCTTCTTTTAAAAAAACTAAGCACAAAGTATGAAGTGGGAAGTATTCTGGCTTTTGATAAATATGACTTCTTTCTTTTTTAAAATTTAATTTTATTTAAATTCATTTAATTAATATATAGTATATTACTAATTTCAGAGGCAGAGTTCAGTGATTCATTAATTGTATATAACACCCAGTGCTCATTACATCACATACCCATCACCCATTTACCCCATCCACCTCCTCTAGCAGTCCTCAGTTTGTTTCCTATGACAAATATGACTTCTTGAATATTCAGGTTATGTCTGAATACAAAGCATCTTTCTAATAGAAGGACAATTTCCTTGTTTGTATCCAGTAGTGTTTATAAAACAAAATATATAAATTTAATAAATTAGCTGTTCTACGTCTTCCTAAAATAGAATGCCAGTACATTTGCTGTTTGACAGAGAGAGAAACAGGAAGAGGGAGAGGGAGAGGAGGAATGGAGTCAGAGAGTATAGACACATTCATCATGTTTAATGTTAGGAGTTGTGGTACATTACAGAAATGGCCACAGGTTCTTCCCATTCTTGTATATATGCCCCTTTGCAATGTCACCTTTCAGGTCCTCCAACAAAAGTTGGCATCTATTCTACCTTGAAGCTGGGTTGTCCATATAACTTTATTTGGCCAGTTGGACACTGGCAAATGTGTTTGCCCTCCTGTTACACTTCAAGGGTGTTTGCACTCTTGTTATACTTGAAGATCTTAGATCACCCATACTGCTGAAGGATGAGAGGCTATGTTGAGACCCAAGATGCCCCAGCCAATAATCCATCAGTATCTGGCCAACAGCCCAATAACTGCCAGTCATGTTACTGAGGCCATCCTTGAACATCCAGCCAGCATCTTACCTGCCATTTGATGAAAGAAGGAGAGATATATTGATGAAAGTGTTAAACAATTAGAAATATATACTATTTAGGGGTGCCTGGGTGGCTCAGATGGTTAAGCGTCTGCCTTCAGCTCAGGTCAGGATCCCAGGGTCCTGGGATCGAGCCCCACATCGGGCTCCCTGCTTGTCAGGGGGCCTGCTTCTCCCCCTGCTCATATTCTCTCTCTCTGTCTCTCTATCTCTGTGTCTCGAATGAATAAATAAAGTCTTTAAAAAATAAAAAATTTAAAAAAAATTAAAAAAAAAGAAATATATACTATTTATACCTTTTTTGCTGGTTGTTATTCCTCAGAGTCCCATAGGCAGCAGCCATGGTGCCTAGCTGGAATGGCCTGATCTTGAGCCCCACTTCCACGTGGTTCAACCAAATGGCACAGAAGATCGGAAGACACAAGGCCCAGTAAGCCAAGGCATGCCACATTGCCCTGTACCGCATGTCTGGACCCATCCAGCCTTTAGTGAGGTGCCCCATGGTGAAGTACCACACCAAACTGCGAGCTGGCAGGGGCTTTAGTTTGTAAGGGTTAAGTGTGGCTAGCACCTACAAGAAGGTGGCATGGACCGTTGGGATCTCAGTAGATCCAAGAGGTGGAACAGGTCCACAAAGTCCTCTGCAGGTAAACCTGTGACACCTCAAAGAGTACCACTCCAAGCTCATTCTCTTATTCACGAAGCCCTCAGCTCCCAAGAAGGGAGACAGCTCTGTTGAAAAACTCAAATTGGCCACCCAGCTGACAGGACCAGTTGTGCCCATACAGAATGTCTATAGGAAGGAGAAAGCTAGAGTCATCTGAGAAGAACTTCAAGGGCTCTCCAGTGTTGCCTCATGCTAGTGCCCAGCTCTTTGGCATCTGGGCAAAAAGGGCCAAGGAAGCTGCAAAACAGGATGTTGAAAAGGAAAAAATAAAGTGCCATCGGCAATTTGTGATAAAAAATACTTATATATATTGCTAAAACTATGCAATTAATAGCACAGCGTCAAAACATATAAAGCACACACTGACAAAACCAAAAAGAATAACAGGAAAATCTACAATCATGAAAAAAGATTTTTAACACACTGATAGGAAAACCAGATGTCTGGTTCTTGAGTGTCTTGCTGAATGCTGAACTGTGTGTGAGTAAGGTGAAACTCCACAGGGCAGGGTAAAGAACTACCAGGATGTTGTAAACTGAACAATTCCCATTGCTCACACAGGGTTGGGAGATGCTCAAAATCTGACTGACTCAGATAGCTTTTTGGAGAATTCCACTGAACATTTATAGAGGAAGTAATGTTAAATCTAGACGATCTCTTCTAGAAAATCGAAGAGGAGGGAACACTTCCTAAACCATTTTATGAGGCCAGCATTATCCTAATACCAAAACCAGACAAAGACCTTATAAGGAAACAAAACTACAGACCAATAACCTTCATGAACTTAGAAACATTCACAATAGACATGATGATGTATGGATCAAATTCTAAGGAATTACAAAAAAGCTACTAGAATTAATGATTGTCTTTAGCAGAGTACAGAATACAAAGTCATTGTACAAAAATTGTGTGTGTGTGTGTGTGTAAATAGGTATATAGGCATATGTAATACATACATATGTAATACATGTGCATGCACACACACCCTGCAGTAGAAAATGAAATTTTTAAAATATCATTTACAGGAGCATTAAACAATATGAAAGACTTGGAAATAAATTTAACAAAATATGTGAAAGATCTGTACACAGAAAAGACACAGCAATTAAAGAAGACCTAAATAAATACAGATACCATTTTCTTGGATTGGGAAAATCAATACTTTTAAGATGTCAGTCTTTCTCAAATAGATTTATATTTCCAATGCAATTTCAATGAAAATTCCAGCAGTCTTTACTGTGGAAATTGATAGACAGATTCTACAATTTATACGGAAACACAAAGGATCTAGAATAGCTAAATCATTTTGAAAATTAAGAACAAAGTTGAAGGACTTACAATATCTGATTTCAAGACTTTCTGTGATGAATCACTGAATTCTATTCCAGAAACCATCCGGCACTGAATGTTAACTAACTAATATTTAAATTAAAAAGAAAGAAAAAGACTTTCTGTGAAGCTACTACTGGTAATCAAGACAGAGAGGAATTCATGTAAAGATAGAATATAGATTAAGGCCAGAGCAGAGAGTTAGAAATTGGTCTGTTGCTGTTTGACAGAGGTGGCAAGGTAATTCAGTTTGGGACAGGTCAGTTTTTCCAGTATGTGGGGCTGGAAACAGAATATACAGGTGGAGAAAAAAATATATCTTGACCCTTAACTCACTCCATATACAAAATTAACTAAAAATGGACCTAAGCATAAGATCCGAAACAATAGACCTTCTAGAAGAAAACTAGGGAGAATGTCTTCATGTTTTGGGATAGCCATAGATTTCTTAGATTACAAAATACATATAAGAAGAAATTGATAAATTGTTCTTCAAAAAATTTTCAAAACTTTTTACTAACACTGTTAAGGAAAAGAAAAGGCAAACCACAGAGTGTCAGATTAATTGCTGTGCATATAACTGACAAAGGCCTTTTATTCAAAATGTATAAGAATTGTATAACTCAATAAAAGACAAACAACCCAATAAAAATTAGGCAAAATTTTAGACAGTTTTAGACATGTGAATGACCAATAAACACGTGAAAAGATGTTCAGAACCATTAGTCATTAAGGATACGCAAATTAAAATCACAACGAGCTGTCACTACACACCTACTGCAATGGCTAAAATTTAAAAGACTGGTGTGAGCAAGTCTTGGTGTGAATATGAAACTCTCATACATTGGTCTTGGGAATGTAAAATTGTATAACCACTGTGAAAAACAGTTTGATGGTTTAATATAAAGTTAGACATTCTCTTACTCTACAACCCAGCAAATCCATTTATAGGTATTTACCCAAAAGGAATGAGTGTATGTTCACATAAAGACTTGTACAGGAATGATCATAGCAGCTTTATTATAATAGCCAAAACCTGGAAATAGCCCCAAAACAAATTAAATGTGGAATATCCATGTAATGTAATACTACTGAACAATTTAAAAAACCAAACTACTGATACGTGAAACAACATGGAATCATGGTCCCTAGTTCAGAATATACACACAAATCAGTTCTATGTGGATCTTCAAAAAAAATTAATAGACTTTATATGTTAGAGTAGTTTTTTATATTTTAGAGCAGTTTCTTGCATTTTACAGAAAAACTGAATAGATAATATAGTGAATTCTCATATACTCCCTCTTCTCTGCTCACAGCTTCTCCTAGTTTTAAACAATTGGATAAGCAATATGGATACATTATTTTATTTTATTTATTTATTTACTTTTTAAAGATTTTATTTATTTATTAGAGAGAGAGAGAGCAGGAACACAAGCAGGAGGAGTGGGAGAGGGAGAAGCAGGCTTCCCGTGGAGCAGGGAGCCCGATGCGGGGCTCGATCGCAGGACCCTGGGATCATGACCTGAGCCGAAGGCAGACGCTTAACGACTGAGCCACCCAGGCGCCCCTGGATACATTATTTTAAACTGAAGTCCACAGTGTACATTAGGGTTCCTTTGATGCTGTACAGTTCTATGGGTTTTGTGCATAAAGTCGTGTATCTATCATTACAATATCATACAGACTAGTTTCACTGCCCTAAAGTACCCCTCTGCTTTACCTGTTCATCTCTTCCATCCCACTCCATGAATCTATAGCAACCACTGATTTTTAAATTTTTATTTATTTTAAAAATTCTAATATAATTAACATACAGTGTTATATTCATTTCGGGTGTACAGTATAGTGATTCAACAATTCTGCACATTACTCAGTGCACATCACAATAAGTGTACTCTTAATCCCCTTCACCTATTTCACCCATCCCCCCCTCCACCTCTCCTATGGCAACCACCAGTTTGTTCTCTATATTTGAGTCTCATGAGGGGTTTTTTGGTCTGTTTTTCTTTGTTTGTTTTGTTTCTTAATTTCCACACAATGAGTGAAATCATATGATATGTTTGTTTCTCTGACATAGTTCACTTAGCATTACACCCTCTAGATCCATCCATGTTGTTGCAAATGGCAAGATTTCACTCTATGGCTGAATAATATTCCTGTGTGTGTATGTGTGTGTGTGTGTATGTATGTGTATACACATGCCACATCTTCTTTATCCATTCATCTACCAGTAGACACTTGGGTTGCTTCCATATTTATTGTGAATAGTGCTACAATAAACATAGAATTGCATATATCTTTTTGAATCAGTGTTTTCATTTTCTTTGAATAAATACCCATTAGTGGAATTACTGGATCATATGGTAATTCTATTTGTAATTTTTTGAGGAACCTCCATACTGTTCTTCACAGTGGCTGCACCAGTTTGCATTTCCTACTAGCAGTACACGAGGGTTCCCTCTTCTCTACATCCTTACCAACACTTTTTATTTCTCGTGTTTCTGATTTTAGCCATTCTGAGAGGTATGAGGTGATATCTCATTGTGGTTTTGATTTGCATTTCCCTGATGATGAGTGATGGTGAACATCTTTTTTATGTGTCTGTTGACCATCTGTATGTCTTCTTTGGAAGAAGGTCTGTCCATATCTTCTGTCCATTTTTAAATTGGATTATTTGTATTTTTGGAATTGAATTGTGTAAGTTCTTTATGTATTTTGGATATTAACCCCTTATCAGACTTATCATTTGCAAATATCTTCTCCCATTCTGGGGGTTGTCTTTTTCTTTTGTTGATGGTTTCCTTCACTGTGCAAAAGCTTTTTATTTTGATGTAGTCTCAATAGTTTAATTTTGCTGTTGTTTCTTTTGTCAAAAGAGACATATCTAGAAAAATGTTTCTACGACTGATGTCAAAAAGATTACTGTCTATGTTTTCTTCTAGGAATTCTATGGTTTAAGGTCTCACATTTAGGTCCTTAATCCATTTTAGGTTTATTTTTGTGTATAGTGTAAGAAGGTGGTCCAGTTTCATTCTTTTGCATGTAGCTAACAGTTTTTCCAACACCATTTGTTAAAAAGACTGTGTTTTTCCCATTGTATACTCTTGCCTCCTTTGTCATAGATTAACTGACCATATAATTGTGGGTTTATTTCTGGGCTCTCTATTCTCTTCTGTTGATCTATGTGTTTATTTTTGTGCCAGTAGCATATTGTGTTTTTCTTTTAAATTTTTTCTTTGAATTCAATTTAATTCACATATACTGTATTTCAGAGGTAGAGTTAGTACTATGTTGTTTGATTACTACAGCTTTGTAGTATGTCTTGAAATCTGGGATTGTGATACTGTCAGTTTTGTTCTTTTCAAGATTTTTTTGCTATTTGGGGTCTTTTGTGGTTCTATACAAAGGATTGTTTGTTCTAGTTCTGTGAAAAGTGCTGTTGGTGTTTTGATAGGGATTGCATTAAATATATAGATTGCTTTGTGTAGTGTGGATATAACAATATTTACTGGTTTTTCCAATCCATGAGCATGGAATATCTTTCCATTTGTTTGTGTCATCTTCAATTTCTTTCATCAGTTTTTTATAGTTTTCAGAGTTCAGATCTTTCACCTCCTTGGTTAAGTTTATTTTTGGGTATTTTTTTTTTTTCTTTTTGGTGCAATTGTAAGTGGGGTTGTTTATTCATAGACTACTATATGCTTAGGATATTGTATAGAAATCTATTGGTAACCACAAATAAAAAACCTATAATAGATATGAAAAAAGTAAAGAGAAAGAAATCCAAGCATATCACTAAAGAAAGCCATCAAACCACAAGGGGAGAGCAGGAGCAGAGAGGAACAAAGAAGAACTACAAAATCAACTGTAAAACAAGTACCAAAATGTCAGTAAGTACAAACCTATCAATAATTACTTTGAATATAAGTGGACTAAACACTCCAATCAAAAGACATAGTGTGATTGGATAAAAAAGCAAGACCCAACTTACAAAAGACTCATTTTAGACCTAAAGACAACTGCAGATTGAAAGTGAGGGGATAGAGATACATCTATCATGTAAATGGAAGCGAAAAGAAAGCTGGGGTAGCAATACTTATATAGAACAAAATGGACTTTAAAACAAAGTCTGTAACAGGAGACAGAAGGACACTATATAATCATAAACAGAACAGTCCAACAAGAAGGTATAACAATTGTAAATATTTATGCACCCAACATGGGCGCACCCAAATACATAAAGCAACTATTAGCAAGCAAAAGGGAAGAAATTGATAGTGATACAATAATACAATAATAGTTGGGGACTTTAATACCCTGCTTGTGTCAGTGGATATCATCCAGACAGAGTATCAACAGGGAGACTGGTTTTGAATGACACATTGCACAAAATGGACCTAATGGATATATTCAGAACATTCTATCAAAAAACAGTAGAATATACATCTTTTCAAGTGCACATGGAACATTCTCCAGAATAGATCACAGGTTACAAAACAAGTCTCAACCAATTAAAAAAGATTGAAATCATATCATGCATCTTTTCTGACCACAGCGCTGTGAAAGTAGAAGTCAACCACAAGAAAAAATCTGGAAAGACCACAAATAGATGGAGGTTAAATTACATGCTACTGAACAGTGAATAGATCAATCAAGAAATCAAAGAGGAAATTAAAAAAATATATGCAGACAAATGAAAATGAAAATACAACAGTCCAAAATCTTCAGGATGAAATAAAAGCTATTCTATGAGGGAAGATTATAGCAATATATGCCTACCTCAAGAAGCAAGAAGAATCTTGGGGCACCTGGGTGGTTGTTAAGCGTCTGCCTTCGGCTTAAGTCATGATCCCAGGGTCCTGGGATCGAGCCCCGCATGGGGGTTCCCGGCTCAGCGGGGAGCCTGCTTCTCCCTCTCACACTCCCCCTGCTTGTGTTCCCTCTCTCACTGTCTCTCTGTCAAATAAATAAAATATTAAAAAAAAAAAAAAAAGAAGCAAGAAGAATCTCAAATGAACAACCTAACCATTACACCTAAAGGAGATAGAAAAAGAAGAACCAATGAAATCCAAAGCCAGTAGAAGGAAGGAGATAATAAAGATTCAAGCAGAAATAAACGAAGTAAGTTTCAAAAAACCTGAGTAGAACAGATGAATGAAATCAACAGCTGTTTCTTTGAATAGATCAACAAAATTGATAAAACTTTTGCCAGACTCAGAAAAAAAGGAGAGAGAGAGAACTCAGAATCAGAAATGAAAGAGGAGAAATAACCAACACCACAGATATACAAAGGATTATGAGATAATGTAATGAAAAATTATATTCCAACAAATTGGATGACCTAGAAGAAATGGATAAATTCCTAGAAACATGTATCTCCCAAAACTGAAACAGGAAGAAATAGAAAATTTGAATATACCAGTTATGAACAATGAAATTGAATCAGTAATCAAAAAACTTCCAACAAACAAAAGTCCTGGACCACATGGCTTCACAGGCAAATTCTACCAAACATTTAAAGAAGTTTTTTTTTTTTTAAGATTTTATTTATTTGACAGAGAGAGACACAGCGAGAGAGGGAACACAAGCAGGGGGAGTGGGAGAGGGAGAAGCAGGCTTCCCACGGAGTAGGGAGCCTGATGTGGGGCTCGATCCCAGGACCCTGGGATCATGACCTGAGCCAAAGGCAGATGCTTAACAACTGAGCCACCCAGGCGCCCCTTAAAGAAGTATTAATACCTATTCTTTTCAAACTATTCCAAAAAAAAGAAGAGGAAGGAAATCTTCCAAATTCATTCTGTGAGGCCAGTATCACCCTGATTAAAAAAACAAAACAAAACAAAAACATGAAGACACTACAAAAATAAAAAACTACAGGCCAATATCTCTGATGAACATAGATGCAAAAATTCTCAACAAATTAGCAATATATTAAAAAAATCATTCACCGCAATCAAGTAAGGTTTATTCCTGGGATGCAGTGGTGGTTCAGTATTTAAAAAATCAATGTGGTATAGCACATCAACAAGAGAAAAGATAAGAACTATATATCATTTCAGTAGACACAGAAGAAGCATTTGACAAAGTACAACATCCATTTATGATAAAAACCCTCAACAAAGTAGGTTTAAGGGGAATATACCTCAACATAATAAATGCCATATATGAAAATCCCACAGCTAACATCATACTCAGTGAAAAATGGAATTTTTCTTCTACGATCAGGAACAAGACAAGGATGTCCACTGTTACCACTTTATCATAGTACTGGAAGTCCTAGCCACAGTAGTCAGACAGGAAAAAGATAGAAGGCATCCAAATTGGGAAGGAAGAAATAAAACTATCACTGATCCTCTTATTGCCTCTATAGTTTTACCTTTTCCAGGATGCTCTATAGTTGGAATGATAGAGTATGTAACCTTTTAAAAAAGGACTGGCTTTTTTACTTAGCCCGTATGCACTTAAGTTTCTTTCATGTCTTTTTATAGCTTGATCCACTCTTTTCTTTTTAGTGTTGAATAACCTTCCATTGTCTGGATGTACCATAGTTGGTTTATCCATGTACCCGTTGAGGGACATCTTGGTTGCTTCCAGTTTGGGGCAATTATGAATAAAACTACTGTAAATGTTTTTGTGAACATAAGTTTTTAACTCCTTAGAGTAAATACCCAGGAGCCCATTAGTATTTGTTTGGTAAATCTATCTTTAGCTTTGTAAAAACCTGCCAAAATCTTCCAAAGTGGCTGTACCATTTTGCATTCCTACCAGCAATGAATGAGAGCTCCTGTTCTTACATCCTTACCAGCATTTGGTGTTGTCAGTGTTTTGGATTTTGGCCATTATAATTGGTGAATGATGATAAATTACTGTTGTTTTAATTTGTAATTTCTTGATGACATATGACATTGAGTATCTTTTCATATGCTTACTTGCCATCTGTATATCTTTTTTAATGAAGTGTCCACGTTTCTTGTCCATTCTTTAACTGGGTTGTTTGTTCTCTTATTGTTGAATTTTAAGAGTTCTTAGTATATTTTGGATACAAATCCTTTATCAGATATGTGTTTTGTAAAGATATGCTTTGAGTTTGTGGCTTATCTTTTCATTCTCTTAACTGTGTCACAGAGCAGAAGATTCACAGAGCAGAAAATTCTAATTCTAATGAAGTCCAACTTATCGGTTTTTTCTTTCATGAATTATTCTTTTGGAATTGTATCTGAAAACTCATTGTCAAGCCCAAGGCCACCTAGATTTTCTCCTATGTTATCTTCTAGAAGTTTTATAGTTTTCCATTTTACAATAAGGTTTGTGATTCACTTTCAGTTAACTTTTGTGAAAGGTATAGGGTCTGTATGAAAGGTAAAGAGTATGTATCTAGATCATTCATTCATTCATTCATTCATTTATGCTTCTGGATGTCCAGTTGTTCCAGAACCATTTGTTGAAAAGACTCTCCTTTCTCCGTTGGGTTGCTTTTGCTCCTATAATTTTCCTTTCTTGTAATGTCTTTATCTGGTTTTGGTATTAGGGTACTGCTGACCTAGTAGAATGAGTTAGAAAGTATTCCCTCTGGTTCCATTTTCCGGAAGAGACAATAAAGAATTGCTATCATTTCTTCCTTAAATGTTTGGAAGAATTCCAATGAAACCATCTGGGCCAGATGTTTTCTGTTTTGGAAGGCTATTAATTGTTGATTCAATTTCTTTAATAGATAAAGGCCTATTCAGACGATCTATTCTTATATGAGTTTTGGTAGATTATACGTTTCAAGGAATTAGTCCGTTTTATCCAAGTAATCAAATTTGTGGTCATAGAATTGTTCATAAGTTACTTATTTTCCTTTCAATAGCCATGAGGGCAGTAGTGATATCTCCTCTTTCATTTTTGATATTAGTAACTGGTGTTTTTTTCTCTTTTTCTTTTGGTTAGCCTGGTTGAAGGTTTATCAATTTTGTTGATCTTTTCAAAGAAGCTACTTTGGGTTTTTTTGATGTTTTCTATTATATCTGTACTTTCAATTTCATTGATTGCTCTGATTTTTAGTAGTTCTTTTCTCCTGCTTGTTTTAGGGTTATATGGCTCTCTTTCTCTAGTTTTCTAAGGTAGAAGCTTAGATAACTGATTTTAGAACTTTCTTCTCTAATGCATTCAATGCTATAAATTTCCTTTTAAGCACTGCTCTCACTGAATTCTACATGTTTTTATAAATTTATTTTCATTTAGTTAAAAATATATTTTTTAAAGATTTTATTTATTTATTTGACAGAGAGAGAGACAGAGAGGGAACACAGGCAGGGGAGAGTGGGAGAGGGAGGAAGCTGACTCCCCACTGAGCAGGGAGCCCAATGCGGGCCTCGATCCCAGGATTCTGGGATCATGATGTGAGCTGAAGGCAGACGCTTAACGACTGAGCCATCCAGGTGCCCCTAAAAATATTTTTTAAAAGATTTTATTTATTTATTTGAGAGAGAGAGAGAACAGGGGAGGGACAAAGGGAGAAGGAGACTCCCCAGTGAGCAAACTCCCCACTGAGCAGGGGGCTCCATCCCAGGATCCTGGGATCATGACCTGAGCTGAAGGCAGATGCTTAACTGACTGAGCCACCAGATACCCGTAGTTAAAAATATTTTTTAAATTTTCTTGAAACTTTTTCTTTGACCCATATGTTATTTAGAAGTATGTTGCCTAATCTCCAAATACATCGTTTTTTTTAAAATTTTTTATTGTTTTGTTAATCACCATACATTACATCATTAGTTTTTGATGTAGTGTTCCATGATTCATTGTTTGTGTATAACACCCAGTGCTCCATGCAGAACATGCCCTCTTTAATACCCATCCCCAGGCTAACCCATCCCCCCACCCCCCTCCCCTCTAGAACCCTCAGTTTGTTTTTCAGAGTCCATCGTCTCTCATGGTTCGTCTCCCCCTCCGCAAGTACATGTTTTTTTTCAGGTACCTTTTTATTATTAATTTCTTTTAATGCAATTGTGGGATGAGAACATACTCTGTATAATTTCTGTTCTTTTAAATGTGTACAGCTGTGATTTATAGCCCAGAATGTGGTCTGTCTTGATGAATATTATATGTGAGCTTGAGAAGAATGTTATTGTGCTGTTAGATGAAAGATTTATAGTGTTTTTGGTTTCTAGAATTTCCTTTTGATTTTTTTCTTGGAGTTTCTATCTTTGCTTACATTATCTGTAAGTTCTTTCATGTTGTTCACTTTTCCTGTTAGAGCTCTTAACATACTGATTATAGTTATTTTAAATCCTGACCTGGTAATTCTAAAATCATGTAAATCTGAGTCTGTTGCAAAGCTTGCTTTGTCTGTTTGAACTATGTTTGTTTGGTTTTTGCCCATTAATATGCCTTTTAATTTTTTGTTGAAAGCCAGGCAAAGCATTGGGTAAGAGGAACTGTGATAAATAGGTCTTTAGTATTTTGTTTATCAGGCTAGAAGTTAGACTGTTTTTGTTTGCTGTGGCTTCAAGTGTCAGTTCTTCTGTACCTTTGTTTTTGTTCCCTCTCTATATTTGGGTTTTCCTAGGAACTTTTTAAATAGTCTGTGTCTTGCAGCTATCTTAGTTGTAATCCTTTATTATCCTGGAGCTCTGTTGATATGGTGGTAAGATATTGGGAAGGGAAAGTGTTATAATTATTTATACACACACACACATACGTGTGTGTGTATTTTATAGCAAGAGTCCCTGGGCTATGACGTTCAGAAGAGTTTCTTGGGCTCCCCACCACCACCACCACCATGTGAGACTGAAAGACTAGCAGAGGCTGGCATTGGTTCATTGTCTTTGCTCTCGTCAAATAAAGCTTTTGCAAAGTAGTTTCCCTTGGGAGCTGGTCTTTGTTACGGAAAACAGAAAGAAAAGTAGAATGCTCTAGGCATATTTCAAAATGGATAATTTCCCCCTGTGTATATTTCAAAATGATTACTTTTCCTCCTTCCAGTGCTGGAAGCAAGAGAGGATTTTTCTCAAATGCTCACCATGACACCCTGATGGGTCTCTTGAAGGTAAAACTCATGAAAGTATGGAGATCTCCCTAAGGCTTAGCCCTCTGATGTTTTTAACTTTCAAGCCAGTTCACACTGAGTGTCCAGCAATTTGTCGATTACAATTTAAGCGTTCCTGTGGGTGCTGGCTCCAGACAGTAGCTTCTGTTCCTGATAAGTGATGAGTCTCTGTATTTGCCTGTCTCCAGTTTTTGAGGAAGTGGTTTGCTCTGTGATCAAAATTTTCTTATGGATCTAAGAAGAGTTGATTTTTAGTTTGTTCAGATTTCTTGTTGTGAGGACAGGAGTGATGACTTCCAAGCTCTTTACATGTTGGAGTGAAAATGAAAAGCTTTCTATATGGAATTTAGATCTAAATATGAAAAGTAAACTAATAGAGCTTCTGTAGTAATCACATAAAATTATATCTTCATGACTTGAGGTAGACAGGTATTCTTAAACAGGTCAAAAAAAGCACTAGTTATAAAGATGGATAAATTGGACTTCATTAAAATTTAAAACTTCTAAAAAAAAGAATAAAATTTAAAACTTCTGTTCATTAATGGACATCATTGAGATGGTGAAAATATAACTACAGAGTAGGAAAAGATATTTACAGTACAAATAAGGATTAAAATCTAGTATAAAGAACTCCTACACCAAAGACTTATATTCAGAGTATGAGAACTTCTACAAATCAAAAATAAAAAGACAGCCCAATTTTTAAAATGGACTGAAGTCTTGACCAGGTACTTCCCAAAAAGGGCATCCAAAAAAAAAAAAAAAAAGGAAAGGAAAGGAACGAGAAAGAAAGAGAGAAAGGAAGGAAGGAAGAAAGAAGAAAAGAAAAGGAAATATTATTAAATACTACTCACAATAAAGATTGCCATGGAAGCGGTGTGTGGGATGGGTTGGGAAGAGGTAAGAATGAAGGATCAGGAGTTACTAGCAATAGCCATGTGAGAGGTGAGGAGGGCCTGAACTGAGGTAGTTTGGTTAGAGAAGCTGGCACAGTAAGCTGAAATCAGGAGTGCAGAGGAGTAGCAGGTTTGACCGTGGGCGGCGGAGGGCTCAGTTTGAAACACGTCAGTGGGGCACCTGGGTGGTTCAGTCATTTAAGCATCGGACTCTTTATTTCAGCTCAGGTCATTATCTCAAGGCTGTGCCATCAAGCCCTGTATCGGGCTCTGCACTGGGCATGGAGCCTGCTTAAAATTCTCTCTCCCTCTCTAACAAAAACAATAACAGCAACAACAAAAAGACTTCATTGAAACGTGTTGGGATTCAGTGCCCTTTGGGATACCCAGGTAGAGATGTTTCATAAACAGTTCAGATGTCTAATTTCAACACTTATGGTTGTCATTTGATAGTTTCCACAATCTGCCTCAGTAAAGTGAGTCAGCAAATGAAATCATTTTACGTGTAACACCCTCCTTTACACAAGAGTTCCTTATATCATTTATGTAAGTGAGAAACAAGTGTCTTAATGAGTATCATGCTGTCCACTGATGCTTTATCCCACTTAAGGTGAATTTTTATGGCACAAATTTCCCCCTCAGAAAAAAGGCACAAATTCTTGCAAGAACTATAAAACTATAGAGATGAAGATTAAATGACCAAGGGCTATAATTCATTATTATCAAAGATTTTGGAGTTTAAAAATTATACTGTTGGAGTTCCAAGGTAATTATATGACTAAGAAATATTTTTCTTCCTTTTCCATCTATACACCCAGTGTGAAAAGATATTGAGATAGAAGAAAGAAGTCTTAATAACAATTTGAGATTACACAATAAAAACTTTCCTTATCAAGAAAACCTAATCAGATGATATACAAGCTACTTTAGGTATAAAGTAGTTGGTTGCTACTCCAACTCCCCAGGAGTTCATGAGTGGCTCTTATACATTATTTTTTATATACATTTATATATATATGTCATTAGTCTTTAAATTATAATCATTTGCAGCATAAGAGACAATCTGAATAGAGCATCGCCCTTAGATGACACAAGAATAGAGACTATATTAATAGTGGAAGAAGTCCAAATTTCACCCCATCTGCACAGTTGAGTCTGCCAGATCTTGTTAGATTTGCTTGATTGAGAATGTCTTTCTCTCTTTCTCTGTGCCCTACGCAACTTCACAAAGTAATCCTTAGACTTGGAGCCCAGGGTGATGGCAGTATCATTTAGGGCTTGGTTATTAAGTTGTATGACCAATATGTCAATGAAAGGAATTTATATTCGTAGACAATTCATAACAAATCACTTGTACTTCTTTTCTTAGGATGTTATCACTGTCCCTGCTTTGGGCAAAAAAAATCTAATAAGGAAGTTACATGATTTCTAAAACCATGTTGTCGTCAATCAGTAATGGAGTTTGGACCAATACTGGGAACATCTAGATACTGATTCAAGACCATGTCAGTTCTCCAACAGAAATGTTTTTAACTTACCAGAATTTCAGTAAAATATGAATGATGGCAATTTTTTTCTTTTTGAAGAGAAATTTAACAATCTTTACATAGATAGCTGCTTGAGAATTAAAAAATGAAACAAGGTTGAAACCTAATGCAAGAGTGCTTATCTTAGGTTTTGTGGTATAAATTGAATGAAATATAAAATAAAAGCATAAGTTGGGAGGAGTTAAAAGGGGACACTAAAGAATATGTCACTTGCCCCCATATCTTTCTTGTTTTTCTGATCAGGTTACAATTTTCCGCTTTTTTTTTAAACTTTTTCCCTATGAAATCCAGCCTCAACATTGGAAAGTGGTAAAAGCAATTTTGACACCCAGTGGAGAAAGAAAGGAAGGAAGAACAAAGAAAAAAAGATGTTAAGAAAGGAAGTAGGGTGCCTGGGTGGCTGAGTCAGTTAAACGTTCGGCTCAGGTTATGGTCCCAGAGTCCTGGGATCGCGTCCTGCATCGGGCTCCCTGCTCAGCGGGGAGCCTGCTTCTCCCTTTCCCTCTGCCTGCCGCTCCCCCTGCTTGTGTGTGCTCTCTCTCTCTCCGTCAAATAAATAAATAAAATCTTAAAAAAAAAAAAAAAAGGAAGAAGGACAGAAAGAAGGAAGGGAGGGAGGGAGGGCAGCAGGAAGAAAGGATAGAAGGAAGGAAAATCTAGATACAGAATATAACAGGAATGGACTAACTTCCAAAGGTTAAGGCCACATAGGCTGAAAACATTTGGGCTCTGATTTTAGAGGAACTCTACCCATACCTAGAGGGACTTTTGACTAAAAACTGTGAAATTTAACATTCTGTTATGAACGTTTAATGATACAAGGGAGTTTTATTAATGTATTCAAGGTCAAGAAATGTTTCTTTTAAAAATACAAGGATGTGAATCCTCCTTTGTCAAACTCATTAACAGAAAATGGTATCGTTATTATTTGTCAGTGGATTCCAATCAATTATTATCTAATGCAAAAATAATCCCGGAGCTAAGATTAAGTATTGTTTAAATCATGGAACCAAGCCCTATAGTCAGACATGACCTCAATAATGCAAATGTATTTGTGAATAGCTGGGAAGACAAATTCATTTATAACAACAGACAGTGTCAGGAGAAGATTAAAATATATATGCACCACATAGATGAAATAATTGTAATCAGGACAGTGGAATTACCACAATTGGAGAATTTCACTGAATAGCTGAATTTCATGTATAACACAATCAAATTTTCTGCCTCATTCAGTCTCACCAGTGTTCATTTCCTGGATGTTCTGATTAATTTAAACTGTGGTTAATTGAACACTGAAATATTCGGAAAACTATAGACAGGAAAATTTTTCTGTGGATAATTTCCACCTGTACTTGTAAGACTTAGAGGCCATATAGATAGAATGAGATAGGCAAGATGAATTACATTTTTACTAAATGTCCGTCTGAAAGTAAGAGATTTTATTTGTGGGATGTAAAGGAAGGAGCTATAAAAATACTAAGGTTAAAGCATTTGTTTGTAAAGAGGAATATAAATAGTTATGAATGAATTTCAGTGTTCATTGGTAGAAAAGATTTTAGACAATTTATAAGTTGCAGTCTTGAACTAGGCTTGCATTCATGTGTTATTTTCTTATAAAGGGAATTTGCCATTCAAGTGCACTTTGAAAGCTAGTCATTCTTTTCATCGTGCTTAATGGGCTAAAATTAGAAGTATTTTTTAAAACAGCTATCCATACTTAGGTACTTGTAGATTTATTGATTCTCAGTTTTCAGATCTAGACAGATAATTAAAAAACACTGGTTACCTCAATCTATACATTTCTCCACTGTACCCTATGTCCCCACGCCTTTAACTAAATTGCTCAGTAGTCCTGCATTGCTGCCAGTAGTCATCAGGCAGTATTTTCATAATATAAATAACTGGAAGGATGATATTTTCATAGTTTTGGTAATTTACTGCTGTTGAAGTTAATGTCATAGGACACGTTATTTCTTCAGGTAACATCATATCTTTCTTTGACCAGAATGTGGAAGCCAGTCCCAGTTATCTCACTCCATTACTAGAACAATGTATTGGTAGTCATAGATTCACAATGCTTAAAGGTTTATTAAAGCTCTCTTAAAGATGAATTCACCCAGTCCTGAATCTACATAATGTCGACCAACCATTTGCCACTATTGTCATTTCAGTGGTAATGTTATTAATGTAAACATTTATCAGTAACATCAGTCTGTGTTATAACATGCCCATATGTGTTATCTTTTAATCCTTGTGACCATGAGCCATTGGCATGCTATCCTGATTGGATTCAATAATCAATAGACATTCTAGAACATCTGAATTGTTGAGAAGGGGTTCGTGAGGACAGTCTGAGGTCTGCCAGTAGTTATTAACAAGAGAGAGAAGCAGAAGATAAGAGATGGGATGTTAAATGGTGATAACCCTTGATGTTTACATTTGAAGTAATTCTGTAAAAGGCATGAAAATATCAAATGTTACTCCTGTAAGTAACCTTGGTCTGTCCAGGCTGATACTCTTATTTTACAGGTAAGGAGCCACAGTGGTTCATTGACTACTCCAAGATCACACAGCTAGTGAGGGAATATTCTCTGGGATCCCAAGTGAAAAGCAGCATAGCTGGAAGTGGAGGGAGTGAGAAGTAGATGGAACAGTTCATAAGACTATGTTAAGACTATGATGAAAGGACATTGGAGGAAACAGTGAAAGAGCAAGAATGTGATGCTTACAGAAGGTATTCAGAGGGTGGTGTCTTTTTTGTGTACATGCCCCCACCACACCATGCACAGTGTTCTGCCCCAGTGTTAGAACCTGCCTACATGTTTGTCTGAAGTCCTGTGGTCTTTCTGTCTCTCTTACTCTCTAGTGACTCAACTGGCTGTGTATGTGTGTGTGTGTGTGTGTGTGATTATTTACATTTTGACCGTTACCTCATTTATTTACCCCCAGCATAATGACAACAGATTGAGAGTTAACAAAAGAGAAAGAAAGAGAGGGAGGGAGGGAGGGAGGAAGGAAGGAAGGAAGGAAGGAAGGAAGGAAGGAAGGAAGGAAGGAATCGTGCAATGTATGACAACTTGGATGAACCTTGAGGACGTTATGCTAAGTGAAATAAGCCAGTCACAGAAGACAAATATTCTTTGATTTGATTGGATCATGTAAGCACGATTCTACTTATGTAAGGCATCTAAAATAGTCAAGCTCATAGAAGTAGGAAATTGAATGGTGGTTTTCAGGAACTAGGGGGAGGGGAAAATGGGAAACTGCTAATCAACAGCTATTAAGTTTTAGTCATGCAAGATGAATAAATTCTACAGTTGTGTGCTTATAATTTACAGGCTGTATTATACACTTAAAAATCTGTTTAAGAGGGGGGCGCCTGGGTGGCTCAGTTGTTAAGCGTCTGCCTTCGTCTTGGGTCATGATCCCGGGGTCCTGGGATCAAGCCCTGCATCGAGCTCCCTGTTCCATGGGAGGCCTGCTTCTCCCTCTCCCACTCCCCCTGCTGGTGTTTCCTCTCTCACTGTGTCTCTGTCAAATAAATGAATAAAAGCTTTTAAAAGGGGCACCTGGGTGGCTCAGTCTTTAGGCGTCTGCCTTTGGCTCGGGTCATGATCCCGGGGTCCTGGGATCGAGCCCTGCATCGAGCTCCCTGTTCCATGGGAGGCCTGCTTCTCCCTCTCCCACTCCCCCTGCTTGTGTTCCCTGTCTCGCTTGTGTCTCTCTCTGCCAAATAAATAAAATCTTAAAAAAAAAAAATCTTTAAAAAAAATCTGTTTAAGAGGATAAGGTCTTATGTTAAGTGTTCCTATCACAATAAAATTATAAATAACTTGCTTCTAATCTCAAAAAGCATTTAAATTTAAGAATGAGTAAAAAAGAAAGATAGTTACCACAATTATTTAAAGAAAACTTGAAATATTGTAGGTATTTTACTGATTACCTGTCCCTTAACTATAATGAAACAATTAGACAAGTGTGCCTTGATCTATTTATTTTTCCTTTTTGGTTTTTGTAGAAATTGATGGAATCTTTGAACATCTGCTACAGGAAGATAATGAAACTAGTGATTTGGGACAGTAGAAGAACCCACGGGAGGAAGTTTCACATTTGGTGAGGCAAATATAATTTTTACAGGGCTTACTGCTTTTGAAAGCTCTTGAAAATTTGCTCAGTGGTTTTGTGACTCCTGGAGCATATCAAACATTGAAAAGCTATCAGTGAACAGGATGAGAAATTCTCTTCCAAATGCAGTTAGAGGCACTGGAAAAACTAGCAATTCTAAACCTACTGCAAAATCAAAATTGCTCAAAAGAACTACCATCCCAAGATGTTTGTTTCTCCTGTCAGTCAACCAAGATGAATGGTAAATTCAAAAAGTCTTACTATTGTTGTTTTGTCCATCCATCTGTTCCTCTATCTGTTGTTCATTTATCCATCCAGTGTCTATTGTGTGCATGATGGAATGCTAGGTGGTATACTAGAGTATTCTAGATACTATAGAGCATCAGCATGCTCACAAATTTCCTTTGACTTTAGACTAAGTTCTTCATGCCTTTTCAATAAAATATGCCACAGAGAATGTAATAACTAAACATAATCCTTCCAAAGCAGAGCAGAATATGTATGAATTATTAAGTCTTGGCTGTGTCTGAAGTTTTAGGGCTAAATGTTATAAATCATTTTGTTTTAATGCAAATAATGCATTAATCTATTTAATTTGTTAAAAATTCAAATATTCCTGACAAAGCAAAAGTGCTGTTTCCCAGCCCAGGTGTTGGTGTGTATCCTTGCAGATGGAAATATACACATTTCCATAGTTTTTATGTCAGACTGTTGTATGTATTTTTCTGCATCCCTCTTTTTGCACTTAATACATCTAGGAGATCATTCCTTCATCATTGCAGTCTCTGTGGTTATTAGAGAATGTACTTTTATCATTGGTTTAGTCCTATTCATGTATCAGGCAGAAAGAGAAACTATGATATTCATCTTGACTAATAGTGAATGTTGTAAGGCAACTGTAGAGGGATTGACAATTTTCTGGTGGTTTTCATTCTCAATTTCTGTCCTTCTACTGAAGAGTTGAAAAGTAAACATAGACAAAAATGTAAACATTGTTGCCTGCATAAGAAGGTTAAAATTGCAGTTCTCCTGATAGAGTTGTCATTGGGGAAGACGTCCTCTGAACTTTATAGTGACTGACAAATTGGCTTAGGACAGGCAATACATATCTTCTGGCTATAAATTCTAAGGTGATTGATAAGGGATATATCGTATTCTCTCTCTCTCTCTCTCTCTCTCTCTGGGATAATGAGTTTCATGGTTGATTAGCTTTGTGGCTGAGAAGTTAAACTCTTACATGTTAGAACAAATGCCTCAGTAAAACCATTTGAAATCCGGCAATGCTGAATGCAAAGTTATTTTAATAGTTTTCTCCTCTTTGCAGGATGATTAATCCTATTACGATTTCACCAATATATTTTATATTGAAAGCTTAATCATTTTCTAATAAATTACAAAGAATGGAAGAAGCTGGCTGGTCTATTTCCTTCTGTTGTGCTAGTTCTCTTGCCTCCTTTGCACTCTGGTGAAAGATGTTGATGTATAATTTCCGTAGATGCCATGATCAATTATGTCATTATAAATGGTTTATTCTAGCTGGGCATCCAGAACCACAGGAAAAAGAATACAATTTCATTCACAAAGAAGACTGAACCAACTTTGACTTCTGCATCAAGTGCTTGGAGTTGGTTAACTCTGCCAGTTGTGTTTAGTCCTGGGTAGAATGCGGTCTCATTCTGCAACTGTACTACCAAATCCTAGCTTCTCAATGTTAGCCAGACCTGCCTTCTATCCCCAGGGGCCTGAGTCTCCTCCCAAAGCCCAGGGGAGTGTAAACAAATCCCTGTGTCTCAGGGTTACATGAAAAGCCAAGTCATCATCCAACACAATAAAATAAGCTGGTGAAGGAAAGAACCAATCAAACCTCTTTGATTCTAAGACTTAGGGAAAGCTCTTAGAAAACCTCATAGCCTGCCCATCAGAGCAGAAAAAAGGCTCCAATTAAATGGGAAGAGTACTCATTTTAAGTACTCTAAAATGTTAAGATTTTTAAAATACAGTGCTTAACATTCTGTAGAGCTACAACAAAGAATATGCTAACCTTAGTATTTACATGCCAAGCCTGCCAAGCCATTTCATAATGTACCTTTAAAAATTTTCAAGCTTTCTTACAAAAGACATTGCCTCCCTCCCCTGCTGATGTCCGGCATGTTCCCAGGCATGTGAATTGTATAATTTTGAAGTTCCAATAAGGCTGGTAGCTTGAAGGTAAAGCTGCCAATACTACACAATGCTCGGAACTGTTACTGCTGAATGGCTTATTTTCTATCATGATATTTTCTCTGTATGACTTAGCCTGAATAGACCACTTTTTTGTCAGGCTGGTTTCATGTACATTGTCTATGTTCTGGAAAGTGGAATTAACGGCCTGTTGGTTCCATTTCTATTATCCCTACCTATACAAAAGGATGTCCCTCTTTAATAAACCATCATGTTCTTACATTCCTTCCATTATAACCTATTACTGGTAGTTTAATTAAGCTGTTGATTCTGGTATTTAATAAATTAATTTCTATTTTTTACATGGCTGTAGAAATTCTTTGTTATTACCCTAATTATATGTTGGAATTAGAATCTTTCCAAAACTTTATAGATAACATAACCAGAGCACTGTCCACTAGAGTGAAATAATATTAGCAGAAACTCAAAGATTAAAAAAAAAGATAGAAGGTTTTAAGAATAGCTTAGGACTGTAGTAAAAAAATACAAGTACCATAATTAGAAAGATAAAACTTTAGAGCTAAAACAGGGACCTTATGAGACTAACTAGTTGACCCCTCATTTTATACATTAAGAAACATGAGGTGCAGAGAAATGAGAAGTCTGTCCCAAATCACGTAACTGAATCAGTAGGAGAGGGGGGGACCAAATGTGTCATTTGATTCAGTCAGAGATCTTCCAGTTTTACATGTGGAATCTGGAATGCACCATTTTAAAACTCATCTGTGAGGCAAACATAGCACATTTTAAAATATTTTTCTAAATTTTTGAGTCTATGGGTAATGTGTCCTAAATATATAATTGTAATATAAGATTAAAATAGCACTCAAAGATCTATTTATGTCAATTGCATAAATGATACACTTTAAAAAACATTTATGAATATGTATTACCATTATTAATGATGTCTTAGATCTCTAATGAGTATTTGTGTGTGTGTGTGTGTGTGTGTGTGTGTGTGTGTGTGGTTGTAAGTACACAAATTCCTTTGTGAGAAAGAGGAGCAAATGGATTCAGGTACAATCAGAATCTCTGAAACTCTTTTGTCTATTTCTGGCATCCGCTTTGACCAGAATAGCTTTTTGAAGTTTAGAAGTGTTTGCTGTCTTTTTCTAGTTGGTGATTATATATTCAATGACAATTTAAAGCGAAGTAGGAATGTGGGGCAGGTTAACTTATTTGTCCTATCATCTTTCCACCTATCTGGTTGGGTTTGGGAGAGCAATAAATAGCACCTCTTTGCCCTTGCAGGTTCTGAACAAAATAAATAGAAGAGCCAGCTGAGAGAGAAAAAGTGTCACACAGCTCTATGCCCATGGAACGGAACATAAAGCATTGGGAAAAATGTCCCCACTTCTCCACTTAGTGACCTCCTACTATGGCCCAGGCATTATGCAAGGCACTGAATATACAATAATAAGTAGAACATAGTCCTTGCCCTTTAAGAGCTCCTAGATAAGTGGTTGAATTACATTTATAACAAAGATTTATGGTATAATATATTAACTGCTGTCATAGAGATATGCCAGAAATCTAGGACCATAAGGTCTAGAATGTTGAACTGTGCCTGGAAATGATATGGTGTATGCTGGGGAATAGGTCATGTCTTTTGAGATGTTCAGCTTTATGTTTGTGTCTTCAAAATGCTAGAGCTTTTTGATGCTGGGGAGGGTATTATTTATGCTTATTTCATTTTGGAAATGTTGTTAGCAAATAGAAGGTGCGTAACACATATTGAATGACTAATAGTATGAGTTCAAACCAATTTCTCAGTAGCAACAAGGAAAGAATAGTCTCAGTTTAGTATTCGGAACAAAAACATCTATTAGTCTAACAATTGATTCAACCAATTCTTTTTAGTTAGATTTTCGTTTGCTCATTGGAGTTGCTGAAACTAGACATTAATTTTAACACCCTTTAAGTACCCTAATCCTAAAATATTATGTACTATATTTTTAAACTTTTTTTGCATTTAAATTATAAGTTATTGGGTCTCAAAATTAATATTTTTAGTATTCTGTTCACACTGTGGTGCCTGGCATGTTGTATGCAACTAATATATTTTGGTAATAACCCCAAGTTTAATCAACTGGAAAGAAACCCATTGGAATCAGAAACCTGTACCGTATTTGAAGTGAGAAGGAGGAGAGCTTCCCTTGGGATCCTGGATTGAAATTTTGACACCAGGTGCCTTTTCCTAGGTTGCCCACTGTTTGTTGTGACTTTGGGAAATAAAGAAAGGGTGAGATGGCCTATTTGACGGGTTGTCGGGCAGTTCTTTCTGAGGGTCCTATGGTTGTGAGTTTGTGAGTTTGTGGTTGTGAGTTTCCTAGACCTTTAGCGGTTATCACAGCGTCATTGACTGTTGCCAGTGTCCAAAGCACTGAATCTGGGTTAAGAAGTGACATTTGGCTATTATGTTATTCTTTAAAAGTTAATTTAATTTTCTGTGTAGTTAAAATACCATATATTTCCAACCAAACAGTTTTCTGCTACTATAATCTTTGTAATAATTGTATTTTCAACTACATAAATAAATAGGCTGTAATGGGCTAGCCTAGGAACCTAACCACTGGTTATAATATTGTTCCCATGGAAATACAGATTTTTGAGTTCCACACAAAATAGCTTAATAAATGAACTTTTGGAATACAACCTTTTTGTAGGTTAAGGATTTCCTATGTTTGCATTTTCATTATTTCTTTTTTACTTTCTTTCCTGTTATCTCTCTCCAGTCCTGAGGTCTAAATGGTGATAGAGTGTGATTATAAACACACTGCCTAGCTGCCCTTCTTTTCAGGTAGCAGCCACTAAAATAGCATGATAGACTATAATAGGAAACAGAGATGATAATAGCTACACATTTCCTACTTTTCAGCAATGATAGAAAAATAATTGAAGCGATATTTGTGAATACTAGGAAGAAATATGCTATATAGAAATCTGAATGTCATTATTCTCCCACATGCTGTATGAAGAAGAAAAATGTAAACATCATTATTGTTCATCTTACTCCTTTTATGCCAGCCTGAGTGACCTTTCAGAGTCCTTTATTCTGAACAATCTAATGGGCATTTCTCAAATACCTATGGATGGTTCGCTCCTATAATGCCACTGCTTTCACTCATGAAATGTGTATAGTATCACTAACCAACCCCCCAATATGATTTTTATTTGTAAACTTAACAGGATGAAAAAAATTAGTTTCAACTCCTGGGGGAAATAACTGTCAACAGTAAGCAAAATGCATTCCTGGACAAAAGCTGATGAAAGCAGGAGCTTCCCTATCCGAGATGGCTGGGTGGTGGGGAGGGGAATCCACAGAGAATACTCCAAGAGAACTTTCTCATAAACTCCTGACATGCATACCTAGGGAATATTAGTAAATGTGAGGTATTAAACATGTTCCATCTGCCTTGTTCTTCCTCTACAACTAGAAGCAAGAGCAAAGCTCTGGCAGAGGCTAGCAAGGAGAAAAATAAAAGCTGAAAGTTCTAATCAAAACTCTAATCAGAAAGATGACAACTGGTGAAGATTATTAAATTTTCTTTGCTCCCTTGATGAATTTAATAAAGAACTAATCAAAGATCATTAGAAGGCTTTTGTGCCTGGCTTGCATTGTAACTGGATTGCAATCTGAATTTGTGTTTTAGTGGGTTTCCAGGGTTGGATTGGACATGTAAATATATTTAAAACTATAGATGGTTAGATATTTTCTTTAGCATTTTTAGTTAATGTGCTAACCTATGAAAATGTATAAGCTATTTATTGTGCTCATCTACTCTGACAACTAAAAATATAGAGGATTTTGATTTTGATCTTTAGTAATTAGAATTTAAAAAATTTGTATCAGAGTCTAGCTCAAAAATTTCTAATGATCTTTGATTAGTTCTTTTCTTAAATTAACAGGAAAATAAAAAATGGTATCATTTAATTTCCAGGCATAAAAATATGTAAATAACTGTGTAACTACCAGAGCCACTAGAAATTTATAGAAAATTATGGTAATATCTGAAGAGGTTTCTCACTCCCCCCACCAATTCTGAACATTTGCTTAATGTTCCTTGTTTTCAAATGATCTCCCCATAGCCTTCCAACTACATTTTAAGTACTACATTTTAAGTACTGCATTTATAGTGTCTCATAAAGTATGTATTTTGATTTCTTTATTTATGACATCTGTACTCCATTTCTGGTGCTTAATTTTATATACCTCAGTATCTGATTGGTCTAATGCAGTCTCCTCTTTACCCCCAATAGCACTTTAACCCAGTAACTTAGGATTCCAGCCAATTCTTATGTTCTCTTATCCCAAAAAGCCTCCTTGTTTTGTCTTAGCAGCAAAATACTTCTATGTTCATCATAAAATAATTGGCTCTCATTAATATAAAAAAAACTTAAGGTTTGCTTTGAGTATGATTATATCCTTATTTTTTTTTTAAGATTTTATTTATTTATTTGACAGAAGAGACACAGCAAGAGAGGGAACACAAGCAGGGGGAGTGGGAAAGGGAGAAGCAGGCTTCCCGTGGAGCAAGGAGCTCGATGCGGGGCTTGATCCCAGGACCCTGGGATCATGACCTGAGCCGAAGGCAGGCGTTTAATGACTGAGCCACCCAGGTGCCCCTGATTATATCCTTATTAAAGTAGTTCTTAGGATTCTACCTTTTTGCCAGAACAGAAAAATTGTTCTGGAGTTACCAAGATAAGTAAAGGATGAGTAAGATGAGTAGGTGCTTTAAAAAATGAAATAAAAATATTAAACCCTTACAGTGGCCCCTTTTATTTGATTCTACAGATAAAGTTTGATGAATTGTCTGCTTCCTCTTTAAAGCAAAATTAGGTATTTAAAAGGGATAACTCGGGCGCCTAGGTGGCTCAGTTGGTTAAGCGACTGCCTTCGGCTCAGGTCATGATCCTGGAGTGCCGGGATCGAGTCCTGCATTGGGCTCCCTGCTCAACAGGGAGTCTGCTTCTCCCTTTGACCCTCCCCTCTCTCATGCTCTATCTCATTCTCTCTCTCAAGTAAATAAATAAAATCTTAAAATAAATAAATAAATAAAAGGGATAACTCTAAGTACACGTTAGAGGATAATCTGTTTCTGTACTAGTTCCTGTTTTTTTTTTTTTTGAGTTAAAATAACTCCTATTTCAAAGTTATAGAAGAATTTTCAAAAATATAAAACAAAAAGTGTGAAACTCTGCACATATTAGACAAGTCACTCTCTTACTAAGTATTTGTGGAATTATAATCCTCTTCTGTCAGCCAAAGTAAGTAGATGGGTAATATGAAAGTAGACTCTGAACTCTTTATATTCAATGTTAAGTTAAATTAAGTGGTAAATTCCCAGACAAGATTGGGAAAGAATACCTTAATCTTAAAAACTTCCCAGCTACCATTCAGCATCATCCTGGTTACAAGGGCTGGATATTAAGATAGTTAATTCTTAGGTAGAGGTAATTTGAAATTACGTCTGTGGGAACTTCAGTTGCATCCTGAGCTCTGTCTTTATCATGATCCTGAGGAAATTTGTTCAATTCTTCATATTTCAGCTGCCCGTCTACTTTTGTTTACTATTTCTGTTGTTCTTCCTTTCTCTTATAGATCCAAGTTTCTCTTTGACCTGAAAGATATCCTTCAGATGGAAAGATACCCTTCAGATAGTGCCGGGTAGGCTGGAAACAAATCTTCTCAGCTTCCATTCTTCAGAAAATGTTTTTATTTAATTCTTGCTTGGGAAAGCTATTTTTGTTAGATATGAAATTCTGGGTTGCTGGGTCTTTTTTCTTTCAGCACTTCAAAGAAGTTATTTCATTGCCTCTGGCCTCCATTGTTTCTGATGAGAAGTCTGATTATTCTTATTCTTATTCTCCTGTATAGAAAGTGCCTTCTTTTCTCTCTGGCTGCTTTCAAGATTTTATCTTTATCTTTGGTTTTCAGCAGTTTGGCTATGATGCATCTTGCTCTGGTTTTCTTTATATTTATCCTGTGTGGATTCACTGAAATTCTTGTATCTCTAAGTCAGGGTTTTTCTGACCCCTGGGAGTTTGGGGTCATTATTTCTTCATATTATTTTTGTCCTTATATTATTGTCTTCTGTTACTCAGTTACTCTCTTGCTAGGCTGACTGATACTCTCATAGGTCCGTGAGGCTTTTAAAATTTATTTTTATCTTAATTTTTTAAATAGGCTTTATTTTTTAGAGCAGTTTTAGGTTCACAGCAAAACTGACCAGAAGGTACAGAGACTTCCCATATACTCTCTGCTCTCACATCATCAGCATCTCCCCACCAGAGTGGTACATTTATTACAATTGATGAACCCATATTGACACATTATTATCACCCGAAGTCCATAGTTTACATATGATTCACTCTTTTGTTGTACCTT
This sequence comes from Neomonachus schauinslandi, assembly GCF_002201575.2. Lineage (NCBI taxonomy): Eukaryota > Metazoa > Chordata > Mammalia > Carnivora > Phocidae > Neomonachus > Neomonachus schauinslandi. Next base: position 59,840,450 of record NC_058411.1, on the reverse strand, counting down.
TTATGGGTTTGAACAAATTTATAAGGACATGTATCCATGGTTAAAATATCATGCAGAGTAATTTCACTGCCCCCCAGATTCTCTGTGTTCTACTTATTCATCCCTCCTTCCATCCCAGTCCCTGGTAAGCACTGATCTTTTTACTGTCTTTATAGTTCTGCCTTATCCAGAATGTCATATAGTTGGAATCATACAGTATATGTACCTTTTCAGATTAGCTTCTTTCACTTAGTAATATTCATTTAAGTTTTCTTCATGTCTTTTCATGGCTTGATAGCTCATTTCTTTTTAGCATTGGATGATATTCCATTGTCTGGCTGTATCACAGTTTATTCATTCATCTACTGAAAGACATCTTGGTTCCTTCCATGTTATGGCAATTATGAATAAAGCTGTTATAAACATCAATGTGCAGCTTTGTTGAAAACATGTTTTCAACTCCTTTGGATAAATACCAACAAGCACAACTGCTGGATCATATGATAAGAGTCTCTCTCTTTCTTTCTTTCTTTCGAGAGCGCATGCATGCACCCACGTGTGGGCAGGGGAGATGGAGAATCTTAAGCAGGCTCCATGCCCAGGGCAGAGCCCAGGGCGGGGCTCAGTCTCATGACCCTGTGATCATGACCTGAGCCAAAATCAAGAGTCGGAAACTTTACTGACTGAGTCACCCAGTCATTCCCAGGAATGTGTTTCATATTGTAAGAAACTGCCAAACTGTCTTCCAGAGTTACTGTACCATTTTTCATTCCTACCATCAATGAATAAGAATTCTTTTTGCTCCATATCCTTGTCAGCATTTGGTGTTGAGAGTGTTCTGGATTTTGGCCATTCTAATAATAGGTGTGTAGTGGTATCTCATTATTGTTTACTGTTTATTTGTCTACAGTCTTTTTTCTTTTTATTCTGTGGATTAATTTCTGTTGGCTGGTAGCTAAGTTCACTGTTTGTTCTATTAACTCTGACTTGCTGTTAAGCCCGTCAATTTTTTATTTCAGTTACTGTACTTTTTAGTTCCAGAATTTTTGCTTGATTGATTGTATTTATAATCTCCATTTCCTGCTGGGATTTCCTGTTTGATCTCCCAACTAAGATAGAATTTTTCTTTGAATTTTAACCTTTTAACCTAATTTTCCTTTAATTGTTTATTATGTATAGTGATTTTTTATCAAATATTGGACTTCGTGGATAACAGATTCTAGTGATTCTAGGTTATGTAATCTTCCTCTGAAGAAAGTTGATTCTTTTTTAAGCAGGCAGTTCATTTACTGGCTGATCACTTTAACTTGTATGATTTGGTGTTTTGCATTGTTAGTGTAGATCTGTAGAAAGCCCCAGGCATTTCCCAAACTTCTCTAACTTGGCAGTACTTACTTTTCAAACTGTGTCTTCCCCACAGATCTTTCTGAGGTGTGGTTTTAGACTTTATTAGAGTGGATCTAGAGTAGGTCTCTCTCTGTGGCATGTCCCTTATTCCTAAAATGTGACCTTTATGGCATTACAGCTAGATGTCAGCAGTTTTAATGAAGTGTTAATATCTCTTTACTCTGGCAAGGCTAGGACTCTGACATCCCCTCCCACTGTTCTTCCCCAAGCACTGCTCAACCTCTAGTGTCTTGGTTTTACTTTCAACTCCACAGGAGCTGATAGGCTCAGGTTGCCTTACCCTGCACATGTATAATCCAGCTCCCAGCCATGGATTTTCAGGAGATCCCTAATAGGTTTCTGGGATCCCTTCTCTGCGCTGCTCCCTCCTCCATAGGTTCTAACTGCTTCGGTTACCGTTAACTCTGATACCTGCCTCCTCAGCTCAGTAGGAGCACCATGTTCCACTCAGACTGCAGATAGCTATCCCTTGAGCAGGAGATTGTCTCCCCAGGTAGACAACTGGGGCAGTTGTGCTGCTTACCTCATGCATATCCTCTCTCTCAAGAATCACAGCCTTACATTGCTTATTAGATAGTGCCTAAAATCAGCTGACTCACATCTTTTGTCCAGTTTGGGAATTGTTTGGGTTTCATCCAGTGTCAGTCACCCCATAATGGTTGGAAGTAGAAGTTCGAGGGTGATTCTTGTTTTCAGTCCTACCTGAAAGCGCATTCTGCATTGGGCAGAAACACAGGCACCATGGCATTTTCTATGAGTTGTCATTAAATCTCCACCCCACTTATAAAAACTCAAGTAAAAGTTCCTGTTAAATTATTTCAAACGCAAAATCACATAGGCCATTCCCAGCAAAGTGCCTGGCACAAATGTGTTCTTTTATGAATTATTAAATTATTTGCTATATATAAAAGAAAGTGGGAAGAAGAACCCACTCCGTAGAGGTATGATTTATCTATCAACTTACTCTAAGATCTAGTTCTAAATTTATATTTGTAACCTGTCTTGACTATATCTTCTGAAAGATACTTTCTGAAATTAAGCATCACTGTAGTTTTGTTAACAAAATTCAACAGGTTTCCAGTTTGGCAACTGGGATGATAGCTTTGGAGGGCTTTCCTAATTTCCCAAAGAGATTTACTTCCATAATTATATTGAATTCATCTAGAAAGAAAAAGAAACAATGACAGAAGGAAAATCTCAGCAAATAGCAGTTTGATAGTATCAAAGAGGTGGGAGGAGGACTTTCAATAAAGAAAATGATATAAATACATATACATGATATCATGAATGATTAGATTGTCATTTTTCTAGAGAACAGTATTAAGGTCTCAGTGGACCAAAATGGTATACTGATACAGTATAATTATACCTTTGGGTGAAACATCAAAGATGCAGTAGCCGTGAGCTAATAACCAGGAGGCCACAACACAAGCTGAAATGTCATTGTCTAAAGAACACTGGCAGATTATAGAAAAAGTGCTTATCAACACGATTGAGTGTTCCCTCTCATTGCGAAGTCTTAGGTTTGATACTTGTTCCATTCAACCTTTGGCCTGGTGCCTCAAGTTGCCTTTTCCAGAACAGTCTTCTCTCACACATGGAATAAAAGTAAGATGAAAAGAAATACATTAGGTCTCAGATCATTTTTTTTCTTTTTCTCCATTCATCTTTCAGTTATGAATCCTGTTTTGCTCTAGAGAAAAAATTTAATCCCTGTATTTTTTCCTGGGCCATCACTAATTCACCCCCCCCCCAGTATATTTTATACTTCAGTTCTCAAAAATTTAAGATGTTTTAGGTACTGAGATGCTTGAAGAGGGAGTTTTTATGAGCTCCCTGGCCTCTGATATTTCTGCTGGAAAAAAAACATTCCTTCATGTTTGAAGGTATTGCAGACAAATTTCTGGAACTGAGTCTAGTCCTGCTTGCAAGGCTGTTCTATATTGATGCAGAAATAGAGGTGGGGTAGCTATAACTACAAATATCCTGCAAAGAAATGAGAGAACAAATGACAATATTAAAGTGAACCAACTCAATAGCGTCTTTGGACATTACATAAATTCTGAATGTTGCATAATTACTTTCTGTTGAACTTTTTCTCATCATTATTATATGTGATCATATGTGAGGTTTCTTGCCTTCACTACTTTAGTTTAATGGGACTAACTGCAGGGATACAGCTCTTCCTCAATTTTTTGGGCCCGTGGTGTAGTTCACTGCCAGTAACTGCTCAAGGCTATTGGTTTTTAAGCAGTGAGAAAGTATACTATTCCATATAAAGATTATTCATAAAACCAAGTCCAAACTCCTCGATCCTTCCAAGGTCATCTTTTGTTTAATAACCATGCTATATATTGTTGGAAGTCCAGTGTGTTCTCTAATTCCTCTGCTGATTCTTCAGATGAGAGTTAGTCTTCCGAGTTTTTCTTGCTCCAAACTCTTGCTTCTGATTTCTTCTCTCCATCTGTCCATGGCTCCTACAGGCTGCCCCAGGCCATGCAAGTCTGCTTTGCTTCAAAATACAGACTCACTGCTCTCCCCTTCATGATGATGCTGTTTTGAGTAGCAGTGTTTTATTTCATTTTTTGTGTTATATGCATAGTACAGAGGAATTATAGCACAAAACAGGGAATCACTTAAAACTGAATACTGGGCAGCGCTACTGCTAAAGTTATCTGAAATCTCTACTTCAAGGACTCCTCCTTGGCACCTGTGCATTTCTGGGGCCTGCTCTTTGCTCTCTGGACTCTAACTAAGAAAGCTTTTTGTTTTCAATCCCTCTTTCATGGTCTGATCCTCCTCAGCCCTGGATTGGTGGGAGGAACCCACTCCAAAATTCCTGTAACTTTATGATGCAGAGAAATTTGGCTCTCCCTTAGGCTCACCCTCTCCTGTCCAGACTCTCCTGGGGTCCATCTTCACTCGCTTAAAAAAGCCCTTTGAATGCACTCCCAAATAAAAGAGCAGTTTTCTCTTCAAGAAGAATTCTGCTGCTCTCCTAGAGCAACCAACAAAAATGGCTGTCAGCTTAAAAACAAAAACAAAAACAACCAAAACTTTTTTTTTTAGTTATTGCCATCATTTCTCTAAAAATAAGTTTACATAATATTTTAAATATTTTAATAGAGTCATTTGATGGAAGATTTAACAAAGTGATAAATAAGGGTGGAGGGCCTTGTCAAGGAAGGTGGTTCTGACTGTGGTAGGAGAAGTTGTATGTAGAAGAAGGGGAAGAGTTTGTGATTACTCTCTCTTTCTTCCAGTGACCTAAGCCATGTGTGGAAGATGATAGTAGACAGGCAGCAACAGTTGTCCAAGCTGTGTGCAGGTTCTCACAACCTGAAAAACAAAGCAATCTAAAGTTAAGTCACTGTGGAACCAGTGTCCACAAAGACCAGATGAAATTTCAGTTCAGGCTAGGGAGGGCAAGCAGGAATTCCTGGGACTTCTCATATTCCAGGAAGGCAGTTGAGGCGTGGGGAGCTGAAAGGCTACTCTCAGAGGCAGTCTCACTCCCTGGGTCACCTTAGGACTCCACTCACATGGCCCTGGGGGTGCAGGAGAGTGGGTTTTGTGGACTAGGGCTTGCCTGCATGTCATCTACATCCTCGTTGTTATCGTATAAGATACTAAATTCTCTTTATTACTTCAATTAAAATAACTTTGTCAGGAGTACTTCTGTATTTCAGGGATTTCTGGGAATGTTGGGAAAGGGAAGTTTATCCTGTGGCAATATTCCATTAAATAAATTGCCTGGAGAAATTTATAAAAATTTTCAAGGTTGCTTACACAAGGCACATAATTATTACAAATATATAAAGAATGTATGACCATAATGTTGTATGTTAATTATACTTAGATGAAAAAAAAAAAGGAAGTATGACTACTCTTAGGTATAATCTCCCTACACATTCCAACACTGTCTTAGTAACTATCTATGTATTTTGCATTCATTGCCTCATTTAAAAATAGATATGAAAGAGTACCTAACAAAAAGTTTGTAAAAAGGGCGCCTGGGTGGCTCAGTTGGTTAAGCGACTGCCTTCGGCTCAGGTCATGATCCTGGAGTCCCTGGATCGAGTCCCGCATCAGGCTCCCTGCTCGTCAGGGAGTCTGCTTCTCCCTCTGACCCTCCTCCCTCTCATGCTCTCTGTCTCTCATTCTCTCTGTCTCAAATAAATAAAATCTTAAAAAAAAAATTAAAAAAAAAAAGTTTGTAAAAAGTTTTTGGAATCAGAATAGGAAGACTTTTTTCCTAGTGAGGACAGCTATTCAAAAACAGTAAAATCAGTTGCATGGTTCTTGTTTTGAATTTTCTTTCTCTTACCTTTTACATCACTGGTAACAAAACTTTCTGTTTACAACTTCATTTTCATACACATCATCAGTTGAATTATTTTTCTGTCTTCAATGTGATAATTTTTTTTTTTATGTTTTATAAAAGCCAAGCAAAACTTTTTAAAACGTCTATTTATAGCATATGCTTAACCTAGTTGCCTTAACACTTTTCTGGAATATATCACGATGTAAAATGGTATATGGATATTGTCTTTTCAGCTGGGTGATCTTGCATCATTGTAAAACCAGGTGAAGAGACATACCCTAAATGTTTATAGCAGTTATCTTTAGGTGTGGATTGGCAATGATTCTTCTTTTTTCCAATGTCCTTACTTGTTTTCCAAGTTTATTACATCCGTTCAAGTGTAGAAAATAAAGCTATAAAAGTACTATAAGGGAACATTAGTGAGTATTTTTATAATTTGTTGTTTGGGAAGGTCTAAGTAGGACACTAAAGTTGGAAACCATAAACTGAAAAACTTACATATTAAACACATCTACACTATTAACATTAAGTATGATAAATATAAGATTAACAAAATAATAACTGCTGTGGAAATAGTTATAAAATATATGACAGAAGTTAATGCTATTCATAAATATCTACTATAAATCAACAAATAATATGAACAATCCAAAAGAAAAATGCCAAAAGACAGGAATGGGCTCATGTAAATGACTAAAATGTATGAAAAGATATATACCCTCACTTATAAATAAATAAATACAAATGAAACTCCAAAAATAGTATTTTTTATCTTTCAAATTGACAGTTACTTAAAACAATGAAAATGTGTTGTGTTGACAAAATGTGGGGTAAGAGACACTCTTAACACGTTATTAGCAGAATATAAATTGGTTCAGTTTTCATAGAGCGTAGTTTGACATTATCAAAATTCAGGTGTTCATAACCTTTGACTCAATAATCTCATGTTTATGAAAATATCCTGTGGGGAAAGTTTAGTAAATATGTCATGCGAGCTGTTATATTGTTCACTATTTGTGTTCCTTCCTTACTAGCATACACCTGACTTCCATATAGATAGAGCCATGTGGCTACTTATTCCAATGGAATATGAATGGAAGTGATGTAGGTCACCTCCAGGCTGAGGTGATTGTGAGTGGAGCATATTCTCAATTATTGCTTGATTTCCTCAACCATGGGCAGCATACAGAGGAGGGAGGGACCAAAAGAAGAGTGGAGTTGTAAGATGAAGGACTATGTGGAGCAGAGACCATTACCACTATTGCTTACCAATCTATGTTAGGCTGTGATGTATACAAGCAATAGGTTATTTTGTCTTAAAGAAGCTGAGACATTGAGGTTGTTTATCGCAGAATAAAACCCTACTCAGACTGATATATGCAATTTAATTCTGTTGAAAGATAACTGTTGCAGCATTATTTGTAATAGCTAGGAATTAAAAATAATCTAAATGTCCACTACTAAGTTATTTATAGAGCGATGTGTAGAGGATAATCTCATTTCTTTTGAGAGGCAGACAGGGTAGAGAGGGGCAGAGGGAGAAGCAGAGAAAGAATCTTAAGCAGGCTCCACACCCACTGTTGAGCCTGACTTGGGGCTCTGATCTCACAACCCTGAGATCATGACCTGAGCCAAAAATCAAGAGTTGACCACTTAACCTACTGAGTCATCCAAGTGCCCCAAGCATAATCTCATTTTTTATAAAAATTATATATGTATAGTTTCATCAGCAGAGTTAGTTGAAAAGGTGTCAGTTTGCTAATGATATTGCTGTAGAGTATGTGGCAGTGGGAGATGTACCTTTCCTGATAAGTATATTTTTCAAAAATTTGAATGTTTTTCAGAATTTCTCATTATTTTTATAATCAATAAAAAATAATACTCAATTTAAAAATTGTGCACATAGTTTAGTGACAGATTCCCTTGAACATTTCCTGGAATAGGAGATAATAAAAACAAATAGTTAATAATTCTTATGTATAGAAGTCAGTAATTACTAGAGAGCAATAATTGAAACAAAACAAACAAAACATGACGTATATCAAAAGGACAATAGCGCTTATCTTGAGTGGTGAAATGATAGATAAATTTTGTTATTTTTGCTTTGTGCTTTTCTATGTTTTCCAAATGTTCTGCGTTAAGCATATAATACTTTTATAATTAAGTAGAAAGCTAAAGTGTAAATGTTGCAAATGTAATCAGAAAATGAGAAAGCTTTCAAATAAGACTACCCTTCTCTCCGTGCTAATCTCTTTTAAACCAGGGATGCATCCTCCAGAGATGTAAAAGCATTAACTTGACCTTCAGCAGTCCTTGTTGTACAGGTATACTTTTTCTGGCTCCTACCCACTAAAATGATCTTTTAGCCCACAATGATAGACCAGAACCTCAAGTAAACAAGACCTAGCTGGGTCTTGATTCAGGAAGAAATGATTCTTTTAAAGAATTCAGGAACCCTCTTTGCTTAATGGATTACCATAGTGTGGCTATTACAGAGTGAGCGGATAGCAGACTGATAATTGCCAGTACTTTGCTGGCAATTGCAAGCTAAATATACCTGATCTGAAAGAGAGAAATCACGTAAGACAAATCACAAACAGAACATAAAAAGAAAACTCTCATCTCCTGTGTTCATCAGAGTGTGGCTGGTATAAAGGATTGTTCACCAAAGCTATTCCTTGAGTGATTATCTGAGAGAGCTATGGAACTACCTCCAAGACTTTGATGCTACTTGAGAACCCAGAGCTAAGAGCTATGGGAGCCAAAAGCTACACTGTGAGCTATTTGCTCTCTCTCTTGAAGTGAGCACCATTCATGTGTGTTAAGTGTAAGTTGGTCACCATGCTAAAGGTGAAGGTTCAAATGTTTGAAGAACAACTTTCTATGTCATGACTTAGACAAGTAAAAAAAGAAAAAAGAATTCCTCAGTAGAAAACAAAAGCAAGTGCAGAAAGTTCAAGTCCATAAGGAAAAAGAGAATCAAAGTGAGTGTTTAGAGGGGGTGAAGGAAGGACTGTGACAACAAGGACAAGTTCTTTCCAGAGGGTGATTCTGGGCTTCCCTTAGGTGCTGAGGGAGAGGTACCTAAATGTGGAGATAGAAGAAGCCTCTTTAGAATTGGTGTCCTCAGGGTGCCTGAGTGGCTCAGTCCGTTAAGCATCTGCCTTTGGCTCAGGTCATGATCCCAGGGTCCTGGGATTGAGCCCCACGTCAGGCTCCCTGCTGTGTGGGAAGCCTGCTTCTCCCTCTCCCTCTCCCCCTGCTTGTGTTCCCTCTCTCGCTTGTCTTTCTCTGTCAAATAAATAAATAAAATCCTTAAAAATAATAATAAATAAAATAAAATAAAATTGATGTCCTCAGTCAGAAAACTGTGGTTCTTCTAGGTCAGTGATTTTTTTCTCCAGTATTTAATTTTGAAAAATTCCAAACAGGAAGGTGAAAGAATTTTATAGTAAACACTCATATTCCCATCATCTAGGCCCTACTATTAACATCTTACTCTGATTGTTTTAGTGTGTGTGTGTGTGTGTGTATGTATACCCCACCTTCTATTCATCTTTTTTTTTGATGCATTTCAAAGTTTCAGACATTAGTATACTTCTCCTTAAATACTTCAGCATATACATCATAAACTAGAATTGAAAATTGGTTTACAGTTTTGCCTTTGAGGTAACATTTACAAAGAATGAAATGCAGAGCCCTTAAGTGTACTATTCAGTTAATTTTAACAACTGCATACATCTTTTTAATTCAAATGCTTATTAGCAAGATACAGAACATTAGCGTCACTCCAGAAAGCTCTCTCATACCCCTTTCCACTTAACCCCCACCTCCTCTCTACCAGAAGAAACCTTTTAAATTTTTTTCTACCATAGAACAGTTCTACTTGTTCTAGAATTTCAAATAAATGAAGTCATACAGTATATATTCTTGTATAAGCTTTCTTTTTCTTAGCATGTTTTTGAGATTCATCCCTATTGTTGCGTATATCAATACTTTGTTCACTTTTATTGCCAAGTCTTATTGCCATTGAATAAATATGTGACAGTTTGTTGGTCCATTCTGCTATTGACAAATACCTGGGCTATTTTCAGTGTTGGCTATTGTGAATAAAGTTGCTGTAAACATTCTTGTCCGAGTCTTTGTGTAAACATAATGTTTTCATTTCTTTTGAGTGAATAGGAGTGGAATTGCTAAGTGATTGAGTAGGGATATATTTAGTTTTTCTTTTTTTTTTTTTTTTTTAAAGATTTTATTTATTTATTTGAGAAAGTGAGAATGAGAGAGAGAGAGAGAGAGCATATGAGAGGGAGGAGGGTCAGAGGGAGAAGCAGACTCCCTGCTGAGCAGGAAGCCCGATGTGGGACTTGATCCCGGGACTCCAGGATCATGACCTGAGCCGAAGGCAGTCGCTTAACCAACTGAGCCACCCAGGCACCCCGGGATATATTTAGTTTTATGAGCAACTGTCAGACCTTTTTACAAAGTGCTTATACCATTTTATACTCTCACAACTAGCGTATGAGGATTCCAGTTGCTCTGCATCCTCAACCAACTTTTAGTGCTGTGAGTCTTTTTTGATTTCAGCCATTCTGGAGGGTGTGTAATGATATTTCATTGTGATTTCTAATCTGCATTGCCTAGGCCAGTGGTTTTCAAGCTTAGGGGTGCTTAAGATCCATCTGGAGTGCTTATTAAACTGTATACTCCTGGGCCCCACCTAGGGCATGTTTTATGTGTATTTTTGTACTTGTATTTTTGTTTGTTAAATCTGGCAACTGAAGCCCCAACATGGTTTTGAATTTAGTAGGTCTGGCGTGGGGCCCAGGTATCTGCCTCTTAACAAATTCTGGAGATTCTGGTGAGTGTGGTTCATAGACTAGCTCAGAGAAACTGGCCCTCTGGTAGTTGCAAAACTGATATTTGATATCTGATACCATTGTGTATTCACTTCTCCCTGGCAACTAGAATTGGTTTAATTCCTTCCAATGAAAGTGTTTGGGCTTAACAAAACATTTATTCTGGTTACTGAAGTTTTAATCTTAAAGAATTGAGAGCTCAGTAATGAACACATTGTCTTCTGTAGAATGAGAGAATCTAGATTATCTGAACCAAATTTCAAAACAAAGATGCTTTGAAAAACTATACTCAAAAAGAGAAAAATAAATCCATATTTTCAGATATCTATCATCAGCATATTATTACCTTATGGATCAGGGATGGAGAAATTGGGTAGTATGGTTTTATTTTCATTAGTGGATTAATGTATTTGCTAGTTCTATGTTATACTAATACTGTTGTGATACATTGAATGAGATATAGGCATTAAATAGCCTAATGGCAATTGGTAGGAAAAATTTTGGAAATGCACAAGCATTTTATTATTACTGCATTAGGTGCTAACAGTGACAGGAAAAAAGGACAAAGCCATTATTAACCTAAAGGGACAATAATAACATGTTATACATAGGCCTCGGCCAAAGGAAAGGTGAGCATAATGAAAATAATTAGAACAGTAATGTTGAATTTATTCAGTACCTTTTTATCAAGAGCTCAAAGGTTTTTCATGAGTGATGGCTTATTAAATCTCGCAGCATTTCTCTAAGTTAGGCAGGGGATGGAATTACACCGTATTTTTTTTCTAGCAGAGAAATTAAGGGCTAGAACCTGTAATAAAAAGAGAGGTATAAAAGAAAGAACCAAAGACAAGATGGCCCCAGAATTTCTAACTTCCTTTGTGTGTTCCAGTTTCCAACTCCTGCTTAGTAAATTCATTCATTCCCGGAACACATTTTGGGTTGCAAAATACGTACCATGTTGAACAAACAGATGGAATTCTTAGATTCATCTGGGTATAGGTGAACAGTAGCACTGGTCTGCATTTGGAGAATGTTGATAGGCGGAATTCCTTTCTTGAATTATCTAATTCCTATTTCTTTTTTAAGTAAACTGTGACCGAAGAATGAAAAGTACTGTTTAAGGAGAGTAAAGCAAAAGCAATCTCATTTCAGTTCTGAGAGCTTTACAGGTAAATGTCTTAAACAGAAAGCTCAAACTCCCCATTTCTGCTTGAGTGATTTCTTCCCTTTCCTCTTGCAATGAACACGTAAGTGTCTCTTTAAGGATTTGTCCGGCCTGGTGGGTAACCTGGCTGCTGAGGCTGAATGTCACCACAGCTGCCTTTGCTAAGGCACTCAGCTTGCTCTTTGGAGCCTCTTCAGCTCTCAGACATCTGCAGCTCTGGACTGGTTATAACTAGACATTTCACAGAGAAGAATAATCTCTAGATCTCTGAGTAGATAACCCCCTTTAGATGTTTGGTTTGGACAGGACATCACTTTCCAGATTTGCAGTATTTGCCGGCATCTATAGAAAAGTTTGCCATGATTCTGCAAATTCTATTTGGCAGGCGGAGAAGTGTGTGCAGGTTGAAGATGAACGTGTTCTCTCCCATTTGGAAACCTTGATATCTCCTCTCCATCCACTAGGATACTCTAGCTCTCTTTTTTCTTTCCTCACCTCTATAATAATTTTTGCTACCTTGACTACTCTTTCTTGTTTCACATTTATACTTACCTCGTCTTTTTTTTTTTTTTTAACATTTTATTTATTTGAGAGAGAGAAAGCGAAAGAGAGAGCACGAGCAGAGGGGCAGAGGCAGAGGAAGAAGCAGACTCCCTGCTGAGCAGGGAGCCCGATGCGGGACTCGATCCTAGGGCCTGAGATCACGACCTGAACCAAAGGCACTCAACCAACTGAGCCACCGAGGCACCCCCGCCACCCCCCAACCCCCCGCCACCTAGTCTTTTTAATTTAGCCAGTTTTCCCAGCCAAGTTTAGGAAATATCGTGTTAGCTCTTAGGCCATGCTGTTTCCACTCCTTCAGTAGAAGTAGGAACATTGGATCTTTGTCTTCTTTATAGAACTTTTTGGGGCCTTCCTTTTTTAATATCCTGTAATCATCTCTGTTGCTCAGTATTGAACCCCTCCCAGTTCCCTATGACCCCTGTAAGATAGAGACTAAAGAGATTACACCACCTTTGTCAGGGTCTTGTTTCCAACGTCATATATCAGCATTGATTTTAGTTCAGAGATCACCAGATATAGTCAATCTCCCCCAAAATGGAACAGTTTTTAGGGTACAGCCCAGCACCACCTCCTCTTCTCACCTACTTTAATTTTAACTTGCTGCCCGTTGGTCATTGACCCTTGAAGGAGGAATATCAAGTCAACACTTTTGTGCTCAATTATCTTTGACTTGCAATATAAAATGAACCATTTACTGAACAGATGGGGAGGGAAACACTAAAAGCAAAAGCTATTAAAGAATTATAGACTTAAGAAGCCTCACAGTACCTGTGCATTTTGCTCTGTAGTTGAAGAACCTATAAAATTGTACACACATTAGGGGAAAAGTTTCCACCCAGCATGCATTGATTTAACGGCATAACTCTCAGTAATGTAAAGTATGGACCTTGATTCTTAGGGCACATTTTGTTGTTATTCTGTCTTTCTTAATAGGATGGGGTTTAAAAATATGCTACTGTGCATACACAATAGCTGCCTTTCACTTAGGCTTTTATCTGTGCAGAAATTATTCTGTCAGGCAAGAGATTAAAATAATGCATAACAACTTTTTAGAATTGCTAATCCAGGCAAACTTCTCTGAGAAAATTAGCCTTTGAAAAAGTCATCTCAAACCTTGACATAAACATGAAACACTAATAAAATTTACTTTTTCCTACAATGGACAATGATGAAAATGAGATAGATGTATGATTTTTTTTTCCTTAGGAAATCAGGTTAGTCCTGGGAGAAACCAGTGTATGCATTACAGCTTTATATGGTACCCATAAGGTTGAATTTATGTGTGTGCATTTTGTTTCTAAACCAAAACAGAGATCAAATAAGGTTGATATTTTGAGCCAAGTGGGTAATAGGGTGGAATGTGAAATGGGTGTAGACTGGTGCTGTTGGAAAGGAGTTTTATGAGTCGTGAGGCTGGCATTGGGTCCTGGTTCTTCCTTGTGGCCTTGGAGAAGTCACTTCTTTTGTGGGGTTGTATGGGAGGCAGAGAAAGGAGATACTTTTGTGCCAAGAAAATGCTACAAACTTCACTTGACCTTGACTTTCTGTTTTTTGAGAGGAAACATAGGCTTAGAGAACTTGTGAATTGTTCAGAGTTCCTTAGAAAGCCATTTGCTTTGCTGGAAGTGAAATAGTCAATGCTTGATTATTTCTATGTTTTTTCTCTTAATTATGTTGCTCCTCTCCTGCTCACTCCATCTTCTGTTGGTCCCTTCAGACTTTGTCCAAGGGAATCTTCAGCCAGCCTTATTTACTAGTGAGTTGAAGCTCTAGCTGTGAAGCCTAGACTAGAATTCCTTATGTCTGTAATTTCTTTTTTCTCTTTTCACTGGGCCCTGCCTGGGCTTTCCTAATAACTCAGATTACCCCCAGTCTTTCCTTTCCTGATACCACCATGTCCTGCTTGCTTCTAGGATCCTTTCTTAAAGTCATGACTTCACACAAAGGGAACCCTTGACAATCCATGCCCTGATGTCCTCTTAGAGGGCTCCATCCTCTATTTAGAACCACAAAAATCTCAAGGGTAAAGGCGACTGTCAGGGTAAGTTTTAGATCCACCTCCAAGAGTCCCATAGG
>NC_058411.1:59484708-59525976 GCF_002201575.2 Neomonachus schauinslandi | reverse complement strand
CCCCCCCCCCCCCCCCCCCCCTTTTTTTTTTTTTTTTTTCCCCTTTTTCTCTCCAAAAAAAAAACCCGGGGGGGGGGGGGGGGGGGGGGGGGGGGCGGTGTGGTGGCTTAAACAACAGAAATTTATTTTCTCAATTCTGGAAGCTGGAAAGTCCAAGATCAAATTCTCGCAGGTTCAGTTTCAAGTGAAAACACTTCCTGGCTTGTATCCAGCACCTTCTCACTGTGTACACACAGGATGAAGATCTCTCTCTCTTCCTCTTCTTATAAGGCCACAGTCCTACTAGATTAGGGCCCCACCCTTATGACCTCATTTAACATATTTAACACTAATTATCTCCTAAATACCCTATTCCCAAGTAGTTACATTGAGGGTTAGGGCTTTGACATATGAATTTGGGGGACGTGCAGCTCTTCCTCCCTTCCATCCGTCAAATTCAGTCTAAACCAGCTCCCAAGCCATATACCTGAATATCGTCCTTTTCCTCTTCCTCATCCAACTAGTCATAAAGTCATATCAATTCCACATCTTAGATGTCTCCAAATCCAGCCTCACTTCTTCATAATCAGTTCTTCTCTCCTTTTACTGCCTCCATCAAGGCCATTCATCATCTATTGCCTAATCATGTAGCTCTTATTTCTACCTTTAGGCTCTCTCCAGTCTAGTCTATGGTCCTTGGCCACAGGACAGAGTCCAACATACCTCTCCAAACTAATTTCTCCCTGCCTCACTACCTACCCCTCCACACTTTACTCTCCAGTTACCCTAAACTTCTGTGGAAGGAGGTCACTGAGAGGACATGACCACTGGCTGAACTGTGAGCTGAAACTGGGCGATCAGAGACTCCTCACCCCCTTCCCTGTCCTTGGAATGAACATTCTGCTTGCTTTCTCTGCCCCCAGAAGCTGCTCCGAGGATACAACCTTGAGATAGTGATGTGGTGTTGAGACTGCCTTAATGGTATACATAACTGAACTCAGTTAAGGTCTCTATATAGACACTTAGGATTTGACAGACTGGTGGGGAAAACTACTCCTCTTGCAGCCTCCGGGAGAAGCCTTGTAATTAAGTTCACTTGCTCACTAAACCTGCCACCTACTAATCTGGAGTGGTCTGCCTCTTTCTGCAGTCTCTCCCTGCCCTCCTTTTATGGGGGCCTGGTTTTAGATTATCCCTGGTAAGCTCTGGAAGTTGCAAACCAACAACTTCTCACCTTTCTTTTCATTTTATACAGTTTTATTGAGGTATAACTGACATACAATAAACTGTACATATTTATAGTATAAAATTTGAGTAAGTTTTGATGTATGTATACACCCATGAAACCATGACCACAATCAAGGAAATAAACATATCTAACCCCACAAGTTTCTCCTGACCCTTAGTAAGCATTCTCTCCTCCCCTCCCTGTACCCATCCCAGTCACTAAGCAATTACTGATCTGCTATCGGATACTACAAGTAAGTCATCATTTTCTAGAAGTTTACATAAACACTATTTTACATAAAAACTATTTTGCACTCTATTTTGTCTGGCTCTTTACACTTAGTGTAATTATTTTGAGATTCATTAATGTTATGACATGTATCCATAGGTTTTTTTTTAATTATTATTGCAAGTGGTATTCAGTTGTATGGATATACCAAAATGTGTTATCCATTCAACTGTAGATGCACATTTGGTTTATTTCCAATTTGGGGCTATTACAAATAAAGATGCTATAAACATTTATGTCAAGTCTTATGAAGATACATACTTTGATTTGTCTTGGGTAAATACCTAGGAGTGGAATAGCTTCCATGTGTGAGTGTCAAAGCATTCAATTTTTTGCCATTAAGGATGATGTCAGGCATAAGCTTTATGGAGATGCTCTTTATCAGTTTGAGAGAGTTCCCTTCTATTTCTGTGTGCTGAGAGTTTATGCCAGAAATGGATATTATGTTTTGTCCAGCACTTTTTCTGCATCTTCTGAGATGAACCTGTCATTTTTAAATTTAAATTTAAATTTTTTTCATTTTTTATTTGCAGTCTATTAATAAGGTGAGTTACATTGATCGATTTTTGAAGGTTAAACCAATCTTGCCTTTCTGGGATAAATTCCACTTGGTCATCATTTGTTATCCATTTTAGATATTATCATATTCAGTTGGCTGAATGAAGGTTTCTTTTTTTTTTTTTTTTAAAGATTTTATTTATTTATTTGACAGAGAGAGAGACGGCGAGAGCAGGAACACAAGCAGGGGGAGTGGGAGAGGGAGAAGCAGGCTTCCTGCCGAGCAGGGAGCCCGATGTGGGACTCGATCCCAGGACCCTGGGAGCATGACCTGAGCCGAAGGCAGACGCTTAACGACTGAGCCACCCAGGCGCCCTGAATGAAGGTTTCTTAAGAACTTTTTTATTTATACTCATGAGCATATTAGTCTGTAATTTTTCTTTCTTATAATGGCTTTGTCTATTTTTGATGTCAGTGTAATGTGGCTTCATAAGAATGAGCTGAGAACTATTCCTACCTCTTCAATTTTTTGGAAGGGTTTCCGAAGAGTTTGTATCTCTCTCTTCCCTAAATTTCTGAATGTTTGGTAGACTTCCCCAGTGAAGCCAGCTGGCCTGGTGTTTCCTTTGTGGAAAGATAATTAATATAATATAATATAATATAATATAATATAATATAATTAATATAAATGATATATTATAAGATTATATAATATATAATAAGATATAAAATATATTCAGATTATTTCTTCCTGAGTGATCTTTGATAGTTTGTGTCTTTAGAGGAATTTGTCCATTTAATCTAAGTTGTTGAAATAATTATTCATATAAGCTATTTCCTTATTCTCCTTTTAATACCTCTAGGGTTTATAGTTATGTCACTACTTCTTTTATTGCTGATATTGGTAACTTGTGTCTTCTCTCTGTCTCTCTTTTTTTTTGATAAGTCTAGCTAGAAGTTTACCAGTTTTATTGATCTTCTCAAAGAATCCACTTTTGGTTTCATTGATTTTCTCTATTGTTTTTGTTTCCCATTTCAATAATTTCGGTTCACATCTTTATTATTTCTTTTATTCTGCTAACATTGTGCTGAATTTTCTCTTCTTTTTCTAGTTTCTTAACATGAAAACTGAGGTCATTGGTTTGAGACTATATTAGTTTCCTATGGTTGCTGTAAAAAATGACCAAAAACTTGGAAGCTTAAAGGACAGAAATTTATTCTCTCCCAGTCTGGAGGCCAGATGTCTGAATTCAAGGTGTTAGCAGGGTCACACTCTGTTCAGAGGCTCTAGGGGAGATTCTGTTCCTTGACTGTTGCAGCTTTTGGTGGCTATCCACAGTCCTTAACTTGTGACTACATTACTCAGATCTCTCTCTGTTTTGGCATTGTCTCCATTTCACAGAGGTCTTCTCCTCTGTGGTTCTCTTTGCTTCTCTCTTAAAATACCTGGATGGCATTTCGAGCCCAGCTGGATAAGCCCGGGTGATCTCCTCATCTCAAGATCCTTAACTTTATATCTGCAAAGACGCTTTTTCCAAATAAAGTAACATTCACAGGTTCTGGAGATTAGGATGTGGATGTATCTTTTTGGAGGCCACAGGTCAACCCACTGCAAAGACCTTCTTCTCTATATTGACATTTTAGTGCTACAAATTTCCCTATAAGCACTGCTTTAGCCACATCCCATACACTGTGATAGGCTGTGTTTTAACTTTCATTTTCAAATCAGTTAAAATATTTTCTAATTTCCATTTTTATTTCTTTTTTGACTGTTGGGTTATACAGACTTAAGTTCTTTAATTTCCAAATGTCTGGGTATTTCCCAGAGATCTTGCTGATATATTGTGATTCTGTTATAATCTTGATTCTATTGTGATCAGAGTACTAATTTTGTATGACTCAAATCCTTTTAAATTTATTGAGATTTAGTTAATGGCCCTGTATACAGTCTTTCTTGGTAAATCTATGCATACATTTGACAAGAATGTTTACACAGCTAATACAGAGTGTTCTATGAATGTCAGTTTGGTCAACTTGTTTCATAATGTTATTCAAGTCTTCTGGGCTCTTATTGTTATTCCATCTACTTGTCCTATCTATCAGTTAAGACCAGAGAGGTACCAAAATCTTCAACTATAATTGTGGGTTTCTCTATTCTCCTCACAGTTCTATCAGCTTTTGCTTCGTGTATTTTGAAGGTCTGTTACTAGGTTCAGAAACATTTAGGAATGCTATGCCTCTTGAATTCAACACTTCATCATTATAAAATGATTCTTTTTCTCTCTGGTATTATTCCATGTTCCGAAGTCTTTTTTTTCCCCTGATATTAATATAGCTTTATTTTGATTTGGATTAGCATCATGTATCTATTTTTCTTCTTTTATTTTTAGCCCATTTGTGTCTTTATAGTTAATGTGGGTTCTTGGAAGCAGCATATACCTGGGCCTTGCTTTTAATTCATTTAGATAATTTTTGCCTTTAATTAGGATATTTAGACTAGTTGCATTTATGATGTGATTATTGCTATTGTTGAGGCTAAATTGACCATCTTGCTATTTGTAGTCTACTTGAGACTTCTCCTTTTTCCCTCCTCCCCTTTTTTTGCCTTCTTTTAGATAATCAATGCTCTATGATTCCATTTACCTCCTTCTTTTGGCTTATTAGCTATAATTTTCATTGTGTTATTTCAGTAGTTGCTTTAAGATTTAACTGAACTTATCACAGTTTATCTTCAAATGATATTATACCAACTAATTTGCTTTTTGGCCTTTGTGCCATTGTTGTCATATATTTTACTTCTAAACATATTATAAACAGCATAATAAATGCTTGTTACTTTTGTTTTACACAGTCAGTTATTTTTTAATGAGATTTAAATACTAAGGAAAAAAGTCTTACATTTCACATATAGTTGCTATTTCTGGTGCTTTTCAGTAGATCCACATTTGCATCTGGTATTATTTTCCTTCTGCCTTAAGAATTTCTTTTAAACATCTCTTGTAGTTCTGATGGTGATGAATTCTTTCAGCTTTCACCTATCTGAAAATGTCTTTATCTTCATTTTTCAAAGATACCTTTTTCATTAGGTATAGAATTATAGGTGGACAGTGTTTTTTTTTTCTTGCAATATTTAAAAAATGTTACTCTATTATCTTCTGGCTTACACTGTTTCCAGGGACTGCACAAAAATGAGGAGCATTGGGAAGCTTTCACCCCTCCTCCAACAATCTCTATAAACTCCCTCCAGACTCTGATATGGAAAGTTTATTTTTATTACCTTGTGTGAGTACAGTTTCATGACCCCTCCTCCCATCTACCCAAAAGGCATATAAGATTGTTACTTCTTACTGTAGCCTATATAGAAATTGTGAAACTGTCACTGATTGCTTCCAGATCAGCAGTTGGTATATTTCTATGTGGAACTATTAGAGTTAGACATTCTATAATCATTATTTTAAGGCTTTCCCAGAATGGAATGACATTATCATGGTTATTCTTCTCTTATTCTCCTCCTAAGTCTCTTATAAATTATCCATCAAGATGCATTCTTTTGAGAAAATGAGGTGGAAACTACAATATAAGTTTTCAAAAGGTTACCTTGTGTTTCAGTTGAAGTTGTTCATTAAAATCTTGCCCCCTTTAGAAACAAGATATTAGGGCGCCTGGGTGGCTCAGTTGGTTAAGCGACTGCCTTCGGCTCAGGTCATGATCCTGGAGTCCCTGGATCGAGTCCCGCATCGGGCTCCCTGCTCGGCGGGGAGTCTGCTTCTCCCTCTGACCCTCCCCCCTCTCATGTGCTCTCTCTCTCTCATTCTCTCTCTCTCTCAAAAAAAAAAAAAAAAAATTTTTAAAAAAAAAAAAAAAAAAAAAAGAAACAAGATATTAAGAGAATATAGATTGAATTCCAGACCAATTATAAGAAATTCATTTGCCTGGGCATTTTGAGAACAAAGTTTGGGGAGCATTCTTAGATAAAGGGAAAGTCCTGGACACATCCCAGGAAATGTTCCAGTCATTTTGGCATTTGTATTACAAGAGAAAGGTAGTATTTTCCCAATTTTTATAGATGAAGAAACAAAGGCTCAGAAGGGTTAAATACATTGCTGAATTACATAGCTAGTAAGTAGTAGAGCTAAGTTTTGATTGTCAGCTTGCTATATTACAAAACATAAGAGGAGTCATAGTCTAGACAAACAGGGACTTTAAAGAATTTTCTATCTATCTCCCATTCATATCTCCTAATTATATTGTTATTTTGACAGCAGGATAGTTTGAATGTCCACTCACCAGCTTAGAGAAATTTTTTGTATTTCCCCCTTCTGTCTAGCCCAGTAGTTCTCAAACTTTAATGTGCATAAAAATTACTGTATCAAATTATATACACAAAATTGTGTCACCATTTTATAGGATTATCTAGAATAATTTTGATATCATTAGATTTTTACCTTAAACATGATCACATTTAAAACCTAACAACTGAGTACTTTGGGACCACACTCTACTCTTTCCACTTATGACAACGAAGAGGTTCCAGTCCTTTTAGGAAAATATGGTAAAAAGGAACACACTGTGGAGAAGAGTATAGTTATCCTGTTTGTAGGACTTTACTTTCACTATGAAAGGAGCGTGACTAATGTACCTAAAGAGTTTAAATTCTTTTTTGCAGTGAAGAAGATGACTTCTTAAAAGATAAAGTTAAGCACAGAAGTTTTATCTAAGACGGTAGCTCTCAAACTTTAGAGAGTGTAAGAATCACCTAAAAAGCTTGCTTGAAGTGTATATTCTTGAATGGGAGTTCTGATTCTGGTAATGGAAAGTAGCTTATATCAGACTAAACCTTCTCAGATAACAATAATAAACTCTGGACAACACACACACACAATTATTTGAAGGCACCAGAAAGTGATCTTATAAAGCAGGCAGAAATGGAAACTGAAGGCGGTTCTAGTCTTTAATGGACTCACAGGGTGAGAATCAAGTTTACAAGGCTCTTCCTGTGAGGGCACTACTCAGACCACATAGCACAGGGCAGATAGAAGACAAGCAGAAAAGCCCAGTGTTTTGAGCTTGAGGTATCAGAGGATGGAGTCAGAGGCTGCAAGAATATCTGGAAAATAAAGGAAGGAAAATCCCAGAACAGAGGAAACCATGTGGGAGGATGAGAGTGTGAGTGGGGAAGGGAGACCCAAAATTTGGATTTAAATGCCTCTCAAATCATAGGCTAACTCCTGAAATGCATATGCACAGGAGATATTCCAAGGAGCTCAGCCAAAAATAGTACGTGGAAGAATGTGAAAGCTGAGCAGGAGAACTTGGAGTTTGATCTTACCAAGTTTAATGGATTCTGTGAACACCATTGAAAGAAAGGTTGCATTGGAAGAAAAGACAATGTCACAGGACTAAAAGATTGGTCCCCAATGTGAGGGGCAAATAAATATATCTAGCAATGTGTAAAACCAATGCTCCCCAAGTTCAAGAGAAATCATCTAGGAAATTTAACTACCTAGTAGAATAAAAGTCAACACTCTTCAAAGAATAACAGAATATAACAGAATCCAGAATCTAAAAACTCTAACATGTATTATTAATAATGGCCAGATTATAAAAAAAAAATAACTAGGCATGTAAAGACATAGGAGATAGTTCCTAAAGTCAAAAGAGAAAGCAGTTAATTGAAACATACTTGCAAATAACCAATATGTTGGAATTGGCAGAAAAGTACATTTAAGGAGGCAAATATATACAATAAAATATGTATACATTCAAATACAAATTACAAAAATATAATAATAACTGAATAAATGGGGGAACATTATCAGGGAAATGGAAAATATTTTAAAAATCAAAAGGAAAATTTAAAACTAAAGAGTCACAATATATGAAATGGGAAAACAATCACTGGATGAGTTGAAGAGAAAATTGGAGATAGCAGAACTTGACAACAGATCAACAGAAATTATTCAATCTGAAAAGCAGAGAGAAAAATGATTGGAAACAAAAGCAGAGCGCAGTGACCTGGGAGACAATATCAAGTGATCAAAAAACATAAAGCAAAGATTCATTTTCATGCCTTTTTTGATCATTAAATAAGGAGGGGAATTTTCTGTTTTAAAAATATTTCTATCATTCAGTGAAGATTTTTATTGCTTCTGGCATGACCCATCAGAATTTTTATCCCTGAATAAAGGTATCTCTTGCTATTAGATTGGTTATAGCATTCAAGAGGTCCAGTCATTCCACCAACAGTGTGGCAAACACCTCACCAGCATGATCAGTCCATTGAATTGTGGATGCCTTGGTTAAGCTTCAACAACAAAACTTACACTTCTGGGCAATGTGTCTCAACGAAGCCTCTTCCACCTGCTTCATTAGCTAACCAAAACATGGCTCATTATTGCTTGACTTGACTTCTCCTTCCAGCAGAAAATTCATCAGAACTTTTGATAAGTAGCTCTAAAATATATATAATGCATTTATATTTTATATTTATATATACTTCTATATATATAAATTAGCTCCCCCCCCCCCAGAGGATTGGGAAGAGTGTTGTAAAAGGAAGTCACATCATCTTTTTTTGCCATCTTCCTTTAGTTGATCTCATATTTTTTGAAATTAATGAAATTTTTCTTTCACCAGTTTGTCTAGATCTACTTTTTTGTCTTGAAATTGTGGCTGAAGATTTCTTTCCAGTACAATGGATATAGCTATAACTCCACAAGATCTGTCTGTACTTTGGCTAGTTGATATTTTCCAACATGTCTTCAAGAAGGAGAAATAAGTTTCCCTTATACATGATCACATTGGATAGGCTGGTTGCTATGGTAGATGCTTCCCAGATATAATGATTCATCATAGAAATTCTGTGGGCTTCCAGCTAAGTTTTAGTTGTAACTGTGGCTTCTCTTTAAGAAAAAAAACCCATAAAGGTCAGAAACTCCTCCCATTCCACTACTTATTAGAACTTCCTCATCCAGTGTGAACTCTGGAAACTTTTCAGTTGGCAACTCCATTCACTGCCTAGCCTTCTGGAATCTCATTCTATTTATATGCTGCTTACATTCAGTCAAAAACTCAAGGATATGTTATACATATTTCTGGAGCTCTTTTTTGTCATAGATCCTTTCTCTCTAGAACTGTTCCGCACATTCTAGCTACGTTATCCTTCTCAAACATTTTTTTTCCTCCTCAAACTTAATCTCTGTCTCAGCAAAAACGCTACATGCTGCATAAGATCCCTTCTCTGTGTCTTTGTCTAAATTGTCCTTGCAGACAGAAAGCTGGGGTGATCAGAGAGCTCTCCTCTTCTATTTCTTTTTCAGGATCACAGTTCTGAACTAGTTGTGGTCCAATGTCCGAAAATTTGTTTCACACATCTTGTCTACTTGCAGCCAGTGAGAAGGCATGTTCGGCACCAGTCAGTCATGGCTAGAAGAGGGACCAGTGATCTATTTTTTTTTAATTCTCAGCAATCTTCAAACCAAGAGCTAGAGTTAGTAGAGTGACATAAAACATAGAATTAGATTTGGGATGACAATGTTTTTCCTGCCAGGAAGCAGCTATAGAAAATGGTTACATAAACCCCTGTGCCTAAATCCCTCATGGATCAATCACTGCTTCTAATTTACTAGGCAAAGATAACATCATGTGCCCAAAAAGTAAGGGAGGTTCCATTAAATAAAGTACACATTCAACTGGACTAAAGGAAGTCACTGACTGTTGAAGTGCAAGCCCCGTCCTAAGAAACAACAAAATAACCACAAAGTTAAATTGAAGAGACTTTGGGAGAAACCAACCAGGATTTCCAAACTTTGAAGTGAAATAACAGGATCTGAAGTGGGTCGTGTATCAGATGGGGGGCTTTATTGGTCAAGATTCAATTAAAGAAGCAGAATCACTAGGAAATATAGATGATAGGTAGGTAGGTAGATGGATGGGATAAGGTAGATAGGTATAGATAGCTATACTGAGATATATTTCACACACACACACACACACACACACACACAGAGTGGTTTGTTAACAGGAATTTGACCTCAACTGTAGAGCTGGTCCAGAAGTCTTTGTAAGGCTGTGGATTTTACCTGACATTAGAGTTTGGAGTTCACAGGGTAGGCAGCTGGGAAGGGAAGATAGATTTAAAGTGCAGGGGAGAAAGGACAAACTGGACCCCATAAGCATGACATGAAACCCACAAGGATGAACTGCAAACTGTGTCAGTTCTCACTGCCTCTGGTCTTGATGGCATGAGTGTCCCACAGGAGAAACTGGCACCTGGCTTAGGAGTTGGAAAAGCTGAAGGAGGAGGGGAAGATGGAGCTGTTGTAGAACAACAAGGTGAGCTGGCAGGTGAGTGTAAATGTACGGGAGCTTTAAAAAAAAAAAAAAAAAAAAAGCCATGCTCATTTTTGCCCTTTAAATCCCATACAAGAATGTCTCTTTTGGTCCACCCTAGCTGGAAACATAAAGAGAATTCTGGGAAATGTAGTTCAGCCCAGCCAGTTGATACATTAAAAAACCACACAGGAGCACTTGGTTCCATTTCACCAGGGCAAACCAGCAGTTATTAAGTGCAGTGGCAATGGGAAACCACCAAGAGCAGAGCTAGTCACATGGCAGGAACTTGAGTCCCATGAAGTTGGCCGTAGTTGATAGGAGAACCTGCAAAATATTTGTACTTAACATGAATATCTGGCCAAATGGAAAGAGGATATTAGCAGTCTGGATACAGAAGTTTAGCTTCCAGTATAGCAGCTTCAGGAGAAGCAGTGGAGAGACACTACAGAGAGGAAGTTCTTCTGCTTGGATTTTTCAGTGTTTCAATATTCTTCTCATGGGCCCTAGGATTCTGGTTTACCAAAATTTATATCAACCAGACTTCTACTGAAAAGAAAAGTATAACAACAACCTGGGGACAATGAGGGAACCAAGTAGAATATACCTTTCCTGTTTATGGGGGAAAACCAGGCTTCAGAGGACCTTTTTTTCTTTAAGAACAGTAAGTAGAAAGAAAGTGAACACAAGGGGATATGAAAAGATTCTAAAAAATGAAAAATGGAGAAAATAGTTTTAAGATGGGTAGGAAGAACATGTTTTAAAAAAGATTTTCTGCAAGAACAGGACATCTGCTTAGTGTTTTAAAAAAAATCTTATTCTATGTAAGACGTAAAAGATGATATAAAATAGCAGATTGAGATGGAAAGAAAGCTGACTGAGAGGCAGGCAGAAATATGTAAAGGGAGTGGATGGTTTAAGGAAAAACATAGTTAAACAGTGAAATGACATATATTAAATCTATATTAAAAGCAGTAAAGTTCAGATTTATTTTTACAATTTGATACTTTATATTGTGGGGTGTTTATTTTTTTAAAGACTTTTATTTATTATTTATTTGAGAGAGAGGATAGAGCAAGAGAGCACAAGCAGGGGGAGCAGCAGAGGGAGAGGGAGAAGCAGGCTCCCCACTGAGCATGGAGCCTGATGTGGGGCTTGGACCTGAGACTCTGGCATCATGACCTGAGCCGAAGGCAGACGCTTAACCGACTGAGACACCCAGGTGCCCCTGGGATGTTTCAAATAGATGCAAAAGTGGAGGCTAATTGAATTTAAATAAAAAAATAAAATACAATAAAACAAAAGCTTAAGCAAACCCCCCTACCCAACCAGAAAAAGACAAAGCACGATGTGCCAGGGTATCAATCTTCTTAAGGATCTTTTCCTGGCAATTATGTCATTATTGTGAGGAAACAAAATAATTCCCGGGATCATTCGAACTCTAATATTCTTTCATTTTGTAAAAGATCTTAATAGTAACTTGAGGGGCACCTGGGTGGCTCAGTCGTTAAGCGTCTGCCTTCGGCTCAGGTCATGATCCCAGGGTCCTGGGATCGAGCCCCACATCAGGCTCCCTGCTCGGCGGGAAGCCTGCTTCTCCCTCTCCCACTCCCCCTGCTTGTGTTCTCTCTCTCGCTGTCTCTCTCTGTCAAATAAATAAATAAAATTAAAAAAAAAAATAGTAACTAGAAATCTCATGATGCTTTATAATTTTAAAAATATTTTACCTTAAAAAAAAGTGGAAAGATCAATGTAATAATCACCATTTAATCACCATTCCACTTAGTTACCAATATTTTACGAATCACTTTAAAAATCTCTTTCTAGGGGTGCCTGGGTGGCTCAGTCGTTAAGCATCTGCCTTCGGCTCAGGTCCTGATCCCAGGGTCCTGGGATCGAGCCCCGCATTGGGCTCCCTGCTCAGCAGGAAGCCTGTTTCTCCCTCTCCCATTCCCCCTGCTTGTGTTCCCATCTCGCTGTGTATCTCTCTGTCAAATAAACAAAATCTTTTAAGGAAATAAAAAATAAAAATAAAAATCTCTTTCTAGGGGTGCCTGGATGGCTCAGTTGGTTAAGCAACTGACTTTTGATTTTGGCTCAGGTCATGATCCCAGGGTTGTGATATTGAGCCCTGCGTCAGGCTCCACTCAGTGCGAAGCGTACTTGAGATTCTCTCTCTGCCCCTCCCCTGCCCCCTCGTGTGTGTGTGTGTGTGCGCGCACGCCGATGCATGCACGCTCTCTCTAAAAAAAACCCAAAAAACCAAAAACCTTTCCCTCTTTTTTTTTGGACTAAAATATTTTAAATCAAATCCCAAAGATAATATAATTTCACCTGTAAATACTTCAGTATCTCTGTCACATGAAGTCATTCTTTTTTCTTTTTTTAAAAAACTGTAACCATAATTCCATCATCACACTGAATAAGACTTATACTACTTAGTACATCTAATACCTGGATGATGTTCAGATTTCCTCAACTGTCTCAACAATTATTTCTTAAAGTATTTGGTTTATTTAATCAGAGTCCAAACCAAATCCACACATTACCTTTAAGTAATAAAGTAATAAAGAATTAAGTCTATAAAGAATTGAACTGACACCAAAGGAAACCAAAATAGTAATATGGAGGAAATACCTGAGAAGCTTGCTAAAATTACAAAGGAAAGGATAAAGAGATGAAAATGACAGGCAAGAAGCTAGTGATAATGTAAGATAGAATAGAGAACCTACATATGGGTAGTTGGCATTATAAAGATAAATCATCAACACTTGAACAAGCAATAATCAAAGACATAGCAATGAATAATGATTTTAATAAGCTAAAGAAAGAACTGCGTCTGCAGATGAAAAAGGTTAACCGAAAATTAATGAAAATACACTAATATGTGTGCTAGGTATTCTCAACTTGAAGTTCTCCATAGATGAGTTTTGGGGTATTGATGAAATTTTAAAATCAGAGCAAAAACAAAAAAAAAAACCAAAACACACCAAACTTGTGGCTGTATTTAATCTACAACATCTTGACATTAAAATTTTCTTTGAGATACGTCAAGATCAGAGGTTCTTAATCCTTTTT
This sequence comes from Neomonachus schauinslandi, assembly GCF_002201575.2. Taxonomy (NCBI): domain Eukaryota; kingdom Metazoa; phylum Chordata; class Mammalia; order Carnivora; family Phocidae; genus Neomonachus; species Neomonachus schauinslandi. The sequence continues at coordinate 59,512,574 of NC_058411.1, read as the reverse complement.
ATAGGTCATATATCCCTATAAGGATTTAATTAAAGTTATTGCTCTTTGCCCCAGAAAAATGTGCATATATTTACTCTTTAAACAAATGCTACATGGTTTTGTTACAACAGCACCCCACTTCAGGTACCAATTTCTCTTTTAATTAACTACTGCTGCATAATGAAATGTCCAAAACTAAGTGGATTAAAACACAGCAGTAAATTATTTCTCGTGATTTTGTAGGTTGACTGGGAGGTTCCTCTGCTGATTTCACAAGGGCTAAATCAGTAAGAGAGTTTTCTGGACTAAAGGTCACAAATCATCTCACTCTTATGTCAGACAGTTGGTTCAGACTGTTGGCTAGGGCATCTTGATTTTCCTCTGTGGGGTCTCTCATACTCTAAATCGGGGGGCACAAACTCTGGCCCACAGGCTAAAACCAGTCCTTTGCCTATTTCTATAAATAACTGATTTATTGGAATACGGCCACATTCATTTATGTACATGTTATCTATAGCTGCTTTCACACTACAATTGCAGAAATGAATAGTTACACCAGAGACTATACAGGAGAGCCTGGCTGGCTCAGTCAGTGGAGCCTGTGACCCATGATCTTGGGGTTGTGAGTTTGAGCCCCACATTGGGTGTAGAGATGACTTGAGAATAAAATCTTTAAAAAAACAAACAAAACCTCAAAAACACAAAAATCAGAAACTATACAGCCCACATAGCCAAAAATATTTACGATGGGGATCTTCACAGAAAAAAATTTTTGGACCCCTGTTTTAGTTTACTGATCTTTAGATCATAGGCTGGCACATGGGAGGAGTCTTATTCATATCTGAATCAGATGCAGATAATGAAATATTGGATCTGATGTTATAGTTGTATCAAACTTTTAGAGGTCTTGGGAGGGAAGTAAGTGTCTTATGCATGATATAGAAATGTCAGTAATTATGGCCAGAGGGTAGATGGGAGTAAATACAGTCACAGATATTGGAAGAATCTCCCATCAAGAACTGTAGTCTATTTCCCACCCATTCAATCTGGGCCTGTCTTGTAATGACCAATAGAATGTGATGGGAGTGAACACTGTCACGGAGAGAGTCCAGTCTAACCTAATGGAGGATGAGAGGCCACATGGAGGGAAACTGAGACTCCACAGCTGACAGGAACAACCACCAGATGTGAGTGAGGTCAGTGCGTAGCTTTCAGCCCAGCTGATCATCCAATTGAATGCAGTTGTCCAGGGGTGTGTGTGAAACCAGCAGGGAAACTGCCTAGCTCACCCACAGATGCAAATAATAAATCATTGCATCTTCAAGCCCTAGCCAACAGTCTGAACCAACTGTCTGACATAAGAGTGAGATGATTTGTGACCTTTAGTCCAGAAAACTCTCTTACTGATTTAGCCCTTGTGAAATCAGCAGAGGAACCTCCCAGTCAACCTACAAAATCACGAGAAATAATTTACTGCTGTGTTTTAATCCACTTAGTTTTGGACATTTCATTATACAGCAGTAGTTAACTAAAAGAGAAATTGGTACCTGAAGTGGGGTGCTGTTGTAACAAAACCATGTAGCATTTGTTTAAAGAGTAAATATATGCACATTTTTCTGGGGCAAAGAGATGCAAGCCACTATATTTTGGGGTGTTCTGCTAAATATAAAATACTTGCTAAACGTAAACCATAAACAAAAAACTCTAGAAGCATTTAGATAGAACTAGTTGTCTTTGAAGAAATAAAAATCATGTTATTCCCAGATATATAATATTAAGTATCAGATGATAGTAGGGTGATATCTACAGAATTTAGAGGAAAATAGTTATTGGTAAAATGTAAAATGTAGGAATGCCTGGGTGGCTCAATTAAACATCTGCCTTCGGCTCAGGTCATGATCCCAGGGTTCTGGGATCAAGTCCTGTATCAGGCTCCCTGCTCCGCAGGAAGCCTGCTTCTCCCTCTCCCACAACCTCTGTTTGTGTTCCCTCTCTCGCTGTGTCTCTCTCTGTCAAATAAATAAATAAAATCTTAAGGAAAAAAAAAGAGTTCCATTGTGAATATATTTTCTTACATGCTTATACAGTACGTAACATTCTAAAAGCTAAAGATATTTTTGAAAGATGGTAGTAAAATCTTAAGTTCTAATGGTTTTAATATTTTTCTTTTTTCTGTGAACATTTAAGAACCTTTGTCTTAATTTAGTTTTTTAAAATTTAGTTTTTAAAATTTTAAAAACAGGGGCGCCTGGGTGGCTCAGTTGGTTAAGCAACTGCCTTCGGCTCAGGTCATGATCCTGGAGTCCCTGGATCGAGTCCCGCATCGGGCTCCCTGCTCGGCAGGGAGTCTGCTTCTCCCTCTGACCCTCCCCACTCTCATGTGCTTTCTCTCATTCTCTCTGTCTCAAATAAATAAATAAAATCTTTAAAAAAATAAAATAAATAAAATAAAATTTTAAAAACAGATCAGTGATAACAGATAAGTGATAAAGAAATGGTTAATATGAAAATTAATAAGGTTTCAAACTTGTTTCAGTCAACATTAAATGTTGTTTTTAAATAAATTAAACATTTATTTGCAAACCCACTGAGTTTTTATTAAAGGAACATTGTATTAGAAAAGGCGAAAGATTTATGCGATCTGAAGAGAAACCAGAGTATGGGAACATTGTATTAGAGACATATAAAAGTTTAATTAGCCTGATGGTTTTGTGATAAACAATTAATTTGACTAGCTTCCTACTTTGATGGAATTTTATTAAGGTAATTCTAGACGATTTATTTTTAGACAGTCTTAAACACAGAGCCATATTTTTGTCTTGAACAATTTTATATCATATTACTATATAGCTCAGTGAGAACATTCCTCATTTAACTAGACATATAGGCTATAAATTACTATTCTTAGCCTGCAAAAACATAAAAACCAGCAAACATTATATAAAACCAAATAGGTATTGTGTCAGTCGGAACAGATTATGCAGTGGCAACAACAACAAAAAAATCTCAGCTTAAAACACGTCCATCGTGATTCAGCAGGGGTTTCTGCTCACTGTGATCCCCCGGAATTCCAGGCCCTCAGAGCGGGCATCATCTCTAACAGAGCCCAGCTCCGGACCAGAGGACAAGAAAGCACTAGGCCTCAAAGTGCCACATTTCACTCCTGCTCACAATTCACAGAGCAGAACTAGACACATGGCCTCACTGAACCATGAAGGGGCCAGGATGGACATTCCTAACATGTTCCCAGATGTGTGGAAATACTTGGTGACCGGCATTAATGACCACAACAGACACTCCTGGCTGTAGGTTTTGGGACAGAACTTCAATTCAACAGAGCTGTTGTCATTTCCTTCAGGATCAGTTCTATTCCATCAGGGACCAGGGAGTCTATAGTAGTAGTGACTAGACTGGCAGAACCTCAAGGGAGTGCCTGGAAGATTGTAGTGAAAAAGCAACTTAGGCATATACATGGCAAACAAAACACGCAGTCACAAACTTTATCATCAATTTTGGCTCCTACTTTTCTCCTGGATATAAAAACTGGGATAAAACTTCAGTCTATAGGGGATGAGCTATTAAGACTCTGTCCTGGATGTTAATTCACCAGATTGCTTAACCAGAGACCTCGTTCCTCTAAGGTAAGCAAACTCTGAAAGCTTACACAATTGCACAAGACAAAGCAATTAGAGTTTCCTGGTGGCCCACGGTCATATTCTGTTGCCCTCGCCCTTCTACTTCCTTAGGTTTTTTTTTATCCTCTGCTTCTGCCCTCCTGGCCTACCCATCCTGCCTCCCCAGGCTCCAGAGAATTTCTCCCTTACCCAGATATGGCAGCCCAAACTCGCATCCACGAAGCTGGAGGAAAGTGGGTTACAGTGGATAGGGGTGGTCTGTAGAGACAGACACTGTAGGCAGTCAGGGCCAGTGAAAGACTCAGGGTCCACTATTTGCCCTCACCACACTTTTGTGCAAATTAGACAAAGACGTTCCCTTCTGCCTCCAGAATAGATGTAGATGTAGTTCCATTTTCTAGGTATAGAAAATTCTTGTGACTCTACAATGGGAAAGAAGGGTTACTAACAAGTGTATGAGTCAATTGTGCTCAAATAAGGTGAGATCCAGTTAAGCATAGAGGTGCCTGAGTTCACTCTCAGAGGATGGATTAATCACTTTGAGCCTCCGTTTCCTTATGTGTAAAATGGGAATGATAAGCTGTTGCGATGATAAAATATGTGTAAAACTTCTTCTTCTCAGCTCCTTCAGGCCCCATAGTGGGAATTCAATAAAAGTTTTCCTTTACTTCCTTTCTGCGGGAGCAGCTGGGGCTCATTGTCTTCAGGAGAGCTGCAGGGAGGAGACACCACTGAAATGACTTCCAAATCTATTCCTCCAGGCACTCTACACCCTCCAGAGTGGTTATCTTCCAGGGTCATTCCTGTGGAAGCCATGACAGTTTCTCTGGAGCCTGGGGAGGCAGGATGAGTAGGCCAGGAGGGCAGAATCAGAGGATAAAAAAAAAAACCTAAGGAAGTAGAAGGGCGAGGGCAACAGAATATAACCATGGGCCACCAGGAAACTCTCTAATTGCTTTGTAGTACATCTAACAAAATTGATAAATCTCAAACATATTATGAAAAAGAAAAGTAAAAGAAGCCACACTCCAAAGGCTATATATTATGTGATTCCATTTATATGAAATTCTGGAAAAGGTAAAATTATCGGGCCAGAAAACCAATCTGTGGTTTAAAGGATTAAACTACTGATACATCTAACAAAATTGATAAATCTCAAACATATTATTCCTTTTTTTTTTAAGATTTTATTTATTTATTTATTTATTTATTTGACAGAGAGACACACAGCGAGAGAGGGAACACAAGCAGGGGGAGTGGGAGAGGGAGAAGCAGGCTTCCTGCGGAGCAGGGAGCCCAATGTGGGGCTCGATCCCAGGACCCTGGGATCGTGACCTGAGCTGAAGGCAGATGCTTAACGACTGAGCCACCCAGGTGCCCCAGTTCATTCCTTTTTATTGCTGAGGAGTATTCCATTGTATGGATGTACCATAGCTTGTTTATTCATTCATTCACCAGTTGAAGAACATATGGGTTGTTTCCAGGTTTTGTGTGTGTGTGTGTGTGTGTGTGCAATTAGGATTAAAGCTCCCAGAAGCATGTAAATACTGATTTGTGTGTGTGTGCTTGGTCATTAGTGTTCATTTCTCTTAGGCACATCTCTAGGCATGGGATTGCATGCTGGGTCATATTACAGGTTTATGTCTAAGTTTAGAAGAAACTGCCAAGTCATTTGCCATAGTAGCGTACCACCTTGGATTCCCACCAGCAGCATATGAGAATTCCATTTGCTCTGCAACCTCGCCAGCAACTCTTCACACTCAAATCCTAATCTCTGCAACAGGAAGAATAAATAAAAGAATGTAGTGACACAAAAGTGAAGAATAGTGGTAAAATGCTTGGAAAATTATAAAAGCACCATGTAACTACATATAGATGTATGGTGACATCTTTAAGGTAGACCATTGGGTGAAACAGGTTTAAGGGATACTTAAATTCACAGAAAATATAATTCGGCCAAACAAAGCCTACAATTTTTCTGAGGGGTTTGGTTTCCTATAATCATAACTATATATGTATATTAATGAATCAAGATAGAAATTATCTATAATTTCATCACTCAGACTCAATTATTGATAGCATTTGGGAGTGATCTTTTAAGTCTTTTATTCTTTTTTTTTTTAAGATTTTATTTATTTATTTGTCAGAAATAGAGAGAGAGACAGAGAGAGCACAAGCAGGGGGAGCAGCAGAGGGAGTGGGAGAAGCAGGCTCCCCGCTGAGCAGGGAGCCCAGTGTGGGGCTTGATCCCAGGACCCTGGGATCATGACCTGAGTCGAAGGCAGACGCTTACCCGACTGAGCCACCCAGGTGCCCCTTAAGTCTTTTATTCTTATAAATATTTTTACTTATTAGTAACTAATTTACAAAGAATTTTATATCTTTATCTTTTCACTTTACATTAAATCATAAGCATTTCACAATGTTATTCCATGATCTTAAAATGATGATTGTAATATTCTGTAAAGTAGATGAGCTTCTATTTATTTAACCATTCCTTTCTGGATATTATTTTATCATCCCCCTCAATTTTTTACTATTATAAATAATATTGTAATAATCATATCCATGCCTATTGACTTTTTTTGTTGGTTTTGGTTTTTTAATAATTGTTTCCTTAGGATAGATTCTTAAAAGTGGGACTAAAAGGTTAAAAGGATTTGAATATTTTAATGGCTCTTAATGCATATTTATAGACTGCTTTCCAAAACACTGTATCAGCTTATGTTTGCTCCCAACAAAGCATGTTTCATCATTCCTTGGCAATTGCTTGATACTATCATTTTAAAACTCTTATAAGTAATTAAATGGTACTTTTAAGTTTTATTTATTTATATTTTTTTTGAGAGAGAGAGAGCAAGAATGTGTTGGGGGGGGCAGAGGGAGAGAGAGAACCTTAAGCAGGGGCTCGATCTCACGACCCTGAGATCATGACCTGAGCCAAAGTCAGATGCTGAACTGACTGAGCCACCAGTACTTTTAGATTGTAATTTGTGTTTCATTGATTATTAGTGAGGTTGGATATTGTGGCAGGCAGCCAGGCAGGCAATCCAATGATCTCTGCCTTGTATAATCCCCTCCTTGTGAGTGTTGACTGAGCTAACCCAACTAGAGAAGTGAAGACCTTTAAATTTCCAACCACACCAGCACACTGTGTTCTACCCCACAGGGAGGTAATTCCGCTACATCATCCATGCCTAATATCCAGGTTCTGGACATTGAAGTTCTTTCTGTGACAACACTGGCAAAAATCCCCTTATCAACACCTGCCTTACTCTCCATCATGTCCATTGGGCAAGTCTGGCTCTGGGGTACCCCATTCTCCCTGTCCCGCCTTGTCTGTTTCCTCCAACTGACGGCAGCTTAAAGTGATCACAGATCAAGTCTTTTTCTGGACTCTCTGGGGATATCTGTACCTATATGAAAGTACTTTTTAACCAAAAAATATTCAGCACGCATGCAGGGTTGTTGTTATTATACATACCAATTTTGATTTGTCCCAGTTTTTGCTACTGATTTGAATAAATCTCTTCTTCGTACCTTAGTCCTTCTGAAGGACTGGGAAAATCCTACTAGATTTTAATAAATATTCTATGTGCTTCTTAAAGAACGTTAAATCATTTAGATAACAAATTGAAACCAGGCTATGAACATTATTTATTTTGAATTTTTGTACGGAAGGGTTTATTGCAGTTGTTTCCTGTATAATCCAGTCCAATGGCACAGATTCTAATGACCTCATCACATCCCAGATTCAGCAGAATTAAGTGTTACTGAGTTTATTTTTGCAGCTACAACCCTTGCTAGTTTGAGTGAATGAGTCCTTCCTCAAATCATGTCCCTAAGTTCAGAAGCTCATCTCATTCACTGATCTTTTTATTTTTTGGAACATTATTTAAATTTAACAAATTGCTGCATGTGATTTATTTTGAATTTAATTACAGAGCCAAAATGCCACATATAATTATGGATGTAAGTAGCATTCAATTCTTTAGCCTGATGGCTTGAGAAAGGCTATAAAGTGTAGCATAGTCTTTCTACATAATCTCCTATGAGCCTTCTCTCCCTGCCATTGAATCAGTGCTGACAAATAAAGTATCAGAATAGCAACTAATAAGAGGTCATGCTTTTGTGCGGAGCCCACCCCCTCGCTCCTCATTCATGTGGATGCTAATGGGATGCCATTTAACACAGCTCAGGAAAATTCATAAAATCAGCCTGCTTGGGAAGAACCTTTGATCAAAGATAGACAAATCACAGCACTCCAGCGGTTGGCTTAAAATAAGTAGTAATAGGACATATTTTCCTTTGTTATGAGTTAAAGCTCTAAAGTACATTTTTATTCTCTAGGAAAGAGGCTCAGCAATCTGACCCCAAAACAGGCCATTGCGGAGAAAACAACTAGTTCATTGATGATAACTCTAGTTTTAATTCCATGCCATACAACTAGTGGGTTCTCAAATGGAACCTGGGTCCCCCCTATTCTCTGGGATTTAGGCTGTACAAGTAATTTTCTGGGGTCTTTCACTGAATGAGAGGTCTGATTACATATATGGAGATTAGTTTACTAGCTGTGAGGCCTTGGGCAGGTTATTTAACTTCTCTGAGTCTCAGTTTTTCTAGATGTATTTTGGAGATAATAATAACCCATTGGATTGATTGTTGTGTGGATTAACTGAATGTGTGTAAAGCACTCAGCACAGTGCCTGGTGCATAGCAATGGCCAATAATGGCAGTTGTTGGTATTAACCTGCATTTAGTTCTCCTCTACGGCTTTTTCCCACTTCAGGTCCTACAGCCTGACAAATAATATATGGTTAGGGACTGTTGATGTAGCCAACGTTTTAATATTGGCCGCAACTTCGTCCCAGTGCTGTGAACTCCGGGGGACTCTGGTGCTGTCTAGTTCGAGCGACCCTAACAAACAGACTACAGACTGGGTGGCTTAAATGACAAACATTTCTCACAGTTCTGGAGGCTAGGGAGTCGAAGATCAAGGTGCCGGCAGATCCCGTGCCTGGTGAGACCTGCTTCCTGGTTCACAGATGGCCATTTTCTCTGTGTATCCTAACGTGGTGGAGAACAGAGAGAGAGGAAGCAAGCTCTTTGGGGACTCTTCTTATAAGGGCAGAAATCCCACTCATGGGAAGTCCACCCTCATGTCCTAATTACCTCTCCAAGGCCCCACCTCCAAATACCGTCATGTTAGGGATTAGGCTTCAACATATGAATCTGGGGAGCTCACAAACATTCACTCCACAGCAGCCCCTATTTGGGGCCAACTGCCTTCTCCAGTCCTGCCTGGATGGTTTTCATAAAACGAGCAAACTTTCATGAAAGCCTAAAGAAACCTTCCACACATACAGGTATATTTAAAATCTATTTAGGCAAATTGGCCAACTTCTGGAAACCAGGGACAATATCAAAGAACAAGTCATAATTTTATACTTTAGTAATTGTCTCTATTCAGATTTTTCATGTATTTACTACACCTTTACAAAGAAAACTTGGGATGTTCTTGGTTCTAAAGGGACAGGATGAGTTTTAGAAGGCTATTTTAGAAGGAATAAAAATCGAAAGTGACAAAAAGGAAGAGAATAGGAGAGGTGAAGAAGAGAGGGAGCTGGAATTATAGTTTATGTCCAACAGAGGCTCATATCCATTGATTTTATATTTTTATTTATTTATTTTAAAGTATTTTATTTATTTGAGAGAGAGACTGAGCAAGAGAAAGAGAGCATGAGGGTGCCTGGGTGGCTTAGTCTGTTAAGCGGCTGCCTTCAGCTCAGGTCATGGTCCCAGGGTCCTGGGATCATGACCTGAGCTGAAGGCAGATACTTAACCGAATGAGCCACCCTGGCGCCCCTCCCCTGAGGGTGATGAGAGCCTCTTTGTGGGTGCTAGATAGTGCAATCTCAGCACTGAAAGTTTCCATGAACTCTTGGAAGAAATGTGATGAATCAATAACTAATACAAGATGAGTCATGATCTGCTCAAGGAAGAATGGTGGGCAAAATTTGTCAAGAGGACAACCTCATTTCCCATTTTTTAAAATAGACTTTATTTTTTAGAGCAGTTTTAGGTTCACAGCAAAATTGAAGGGAAGGTACAGAGATTTCCTATACATCCCCTGCCCCTATGCATGCATAACCTTCCCCATTATTGACATCTGGTGGTACATTTGTTACAAGTGATAAACATACATTGACACATCCTTGTCACCCAGCATCCATAGTTTACATTAGAGTTCACTCTTCGTGTTATGAATTCTACAGGTTTGGACAAATGTATAATGACATGTATTTACCATTATAGTGTCATACAAAACCATTTCATTGCCCTAAAAATCCTTCATGCTCTGTCTACTCATTCCTCTCTCCCCATTAACTTCTGGTAACCATTGACCTTTTTATATTTTACTTATTTATTTTTTAAGTAAACCCTACCCTCAATGTGGGACTTGAACTCATGACCCCAAGATCAAGAGTCACAAGTGTTACCGACTGAGCCAGCCAGGCGCCCCCACTCTGATCTTTTCATTATCTCTGTAGTTTTGCCTTTTCTGGATGTCCATATAGTTGAAATTATATAGCATGTAGCCTTTTTGGATTGGCTTCTTTCTTTCACTAATATGTATTTAAGTTTCTTCCATGTCTTTTTGAGGCCATTCATTTCTTTTTAGTGCTGAATAATATTCCATTGTCTGGATGTACCACAGTGTATTTATCCATTCACCTCCTGAAGGACATCTTGGCTGCCTCCAAGTTTCAGTAATTACAAATAAAGCTGCTTTAAACATCCATGTGCAGGTTTTTATGTGACATGAGTTTTCAACTCCTTTGGGTAAACACCAAGGAGCTCAATTGCTGGATCATATGGTGAGAGTATTTAGTTTTATATTTAGTACCTTTAGTGTATTCCTGCTTTTTGAATAGTGTCTGGCATTTTCATCTTTTAATTTTTTTTATTTCTTTTTTTTTTTTTAGAGAGAGAGAGCACAGAAGCCGCAGGGGAGGGGCAGAGGAAGAGGGAGAGAATCTTTAATAGATTTATTTATTTATTTGAGAGAGAGAGAAAGCAGGGAGAGGGGCAATGGGAGAGAAAATCAAGCAGACTTCCCTCTGAGTGTAGAGCCGGACACAGGGCAACCCCAAGACCCTGAGATCACAACCTGAGCCAAAATCAAGAGTTGTGGATGCTCAACCAACTGAGCCACCCAGGCGGCCCGGGAGAGAGAGAATCTTCAACAGGCTCCACATCCAGCATGGAGCCTGATGCAGGGCTCCATCTCACAACCCTGAGATCATGACCTGACCCGAAATCAAGAGTCAGACACTTGACTGAGCCACCCAGGTGCCCCTGGCATTCTCGTTTTGCACTGTGCCCTAAAAAGTATGCAGCTGGCCCTGCCAGGGACCAATTTAAAGGGCAAGGAACTGAGCTGGTGACTAGGAGCTCCATCTTGGCCGGGAAGGAACATCATAGCCAAATAAGGGCCAAGCTTGGAGGTCATGGGTACCTAACTAATGGATGTGGGAGGCAAAACTTATGGTAGGTAAGCTGATGTGTGGACATGAATATATAGGAGAACTAAGTAATATATCAGTATCTTGCCATATTTCGGTAGTTCTAAATGTTCAATGCTGGGTTTGATCTAAAAAGAATCAATGAGCTGCTACTGTGATTTTCAACTCCTTCTGGTCTTTCTTGCTTTAACAACCTTGGTTAGTAACTTTTACTCCATTATTCTGACTCAACAGTCTGGAGGGCCCAAATGGCCAACCAATGAATCTCTAAGTGAGAGGTTTAAAACTATGGCCCAGGGTGCCTGGGTGGCTCAGTCAATTAAGCGTCTGCTTTTGGCTCAAGTCATAATCTCCAGGTCCTGGGATCAAGCCCCACACTGGGCTCTCTGATCACTGGGGAGTCTGCTCCTCTCTCTCCTTCTGCCCTCCCCACCCACCACTCGTTCTCTCTCTCAAATAAATAAAATCTTCAAAAACAAAAACAAAACAAAACAAAACTATGGCCCATAGGCCAACCTCTGCTGCCTGTTTTTGTAAACACACTTTTGCTGGAACAGAGTTATACCCATTAGTCTATTTGTTGTCTATGTCTGCTTTCACGTTACAATGGCAGAGTTGAGTAGTAGACAGAGAGACCATATGGCTTGCAAAGCTGAAAATATTTATTACTGGTCTTTTATAGGAAAAATTATTTGCTCTGTTTAAAAAGAGAGGCCAACATACATCCAGTTTCAGAAGAAAAACAGTGTGAAATAAGCACCATATCACAGTTTTGTCCATTTACTATCGTCATTCATTCATGGAAATAAGTGTTCTCATTACTCTATTGTCCAGGCAAGTAGAAAGTGTGAAATATTGCACAAGACAATTCAATCCCAAATATCACTTTTGAGCTGAAGAATCCTCCCATGGTATAAACTCATTTCAACCTTAAAACTGTGGGAGCAAATGAGGTATAAAACCCCTTGTTGTAAATCTCCATTTTCTTTATATTTCTTTAAATTATAACCAAAGCTTTGGGACTTCAAACCTCAATGCACTCTGAGGAATATTATCTAATTTGAGTTTCAAGGGCAGTACAAAATGAGCTTCAAGTTCTTTGGGGGACACAGGGATAAATTATTCCCATTTTACAGATGAGGTAACTGAACATCAGAGGTAAGGGTATATTTCACGGTCAATGTTAGTAAGTGATAAGTTTGATCTTAATCTAAATATTGATGCCTGGTTCAGTGGTATTTCTAACTGCCTGTTAACATCTATTTTGTTTAACTGTTAATCATCACATATACTATTATTAGTTCCTGAGAATCTTCCATTTGCCAGACAATTTATATATAATAGCATTTGATCCTCCCACAATTCTTTGAGATGGTTGGTATTATACACATTTTATTGAGGAAGAAACTAGAATCAGAAAGGCTAAGTAACTTGCACAAGATCACACAACCAGGAAATCTGTCTAACTCCAAAGTGCAGTGTTTTTCCTCCACCACAGCCAGGCTTCAGTACAGAGCTAGAGTGAAATTTGTTGATTCAAAGGGCAAAGGAATCTGTTTAAAGTCTATGATAATGTATAAAAATTTTTCAACTGTTGAAGAGTCAAACTTTCTCATTATAATTTTTTACTTACTTGAACACTAAATATAGATGATCAAACATTAAGTAAATAAAAGCAATAAAGAAAGAAAATGAAATGATTTTCCTAAATTCAAGATTCAAGATTTAGCATATATTGACCTCTCACTCATCTAGATAGTTAGCTAGCTGGCTTCTAGCAATTTGGCAGCTAACATGCACAGGGACAGGAAAAGTAACGGACCAATTCATTAAACCTGGTTATTTATAAATAATTATCATTTATTTGTTTTATATCTTTACTTGTCACATATCCCTGTCAGTTGGGATGGCAATTTCATGTGTACACTTTACTAATTTTCTGTACAGGGCATCATACTCAATATATTACACAGTGCTGCCTTTAATTAAAAGTATTAGAAATTCGCGGGGCGCCTGGGTGGCTCAGTTGGTTAAGCGACTGCCTTCGGCTCAGGTCATGATCCTGGAGTCCCGGGATTGAGTCCCGCATCGGGCTCCCTGTTCGGCAGGGAGTCTGCTTCTCCCTCTGACCCTTCTCCCTCTCATGCTCTCTGTCTCTCATTCTCTCTGTCTCAAATAAATAAATAAATAAATAAAATAAATAAATAAAATCTTTAAAAAAAAAAAAGTATTAGAAATTCTTTAAGCTGATAATGATTCTTCACATTAGAAGCCTCATCAAAGTTATGGCTCAATAGTTTCACCCCCTTTTTTTCCCTGTTATTGTTATGGTTTGTCTTAGGTTGTAGAAGAGAAGATCTTCTGAAGGATGACCAACTGTCCAGTTGCCCAGGACTGCAGGTTCCCTGGCGTGCAAGACTTAGGGTGCTAAAACCAGAACAGGAGGAAAATTTATAACAGTAAGGGGCTACGTAATGGAGTAGTAGAATTTTTAAAATCTAGGTCTCTAATGTCACTTTTTGTCTCTATGTTATTTAGAATAAGACAGTTTAACATTTCATCTAAAAAGTGAGAATATTAGGGCCTATCTCACATCTTTTTTTTTTTAATTTGGGTATAGTTGACACACAATGTTGTATTAGTTTCAGGTGCTTCTATCTTTTTTAAAAAATAAGATATAAGATATATCTCATATTTTTTAAGGGAAATAGAAATTTCAACTAAAAACCTTATACAAAGGATTTCCCTAGCTCTGGCCTCTCTTAATTGATACACACTTTATATTAAAAAGTGAAACACTGAAATTGGGGATTCCTGGTGATTTATCGAGAATTAATAAAAATAACCCTAGGCAGATTTTAAAAATGTTTTGCAGGGTATGTGATGGAGATCGAATTGCATATTCTTTTATATGAGAGATGATTTTTGCCAGGACCATTTATTAAACCACTCTTTTCTTAGTGAATTGAAATGACCCATTTATCACATGAACTTGGATCTAAGGCTGAACTTTCTTCAGTTCCAGTTTTAGTTATTACTATATTTTCTTTTCTTTTTTTTTTAAGATTTATTAATTTGACACAGAGAGTGCACAAGCAGGGGGAGCGGCAGGCAGAGGGAGAAGCAGGCTCCCTGCTGAGCAAGGAGCCCAATGCGGGGCTCGATCCCAGGACCCCTGGGATCATGACCTGAGCTGAAGGCAGACACTTAACAGACTGAACCACCCAGGAGCCCCTATTACTATGTTTTCTTTAAAAATTTATATCTAGCCACTTTCCCAATTTAATTATTCTTATTAATTCTTATTATTTATAATAGAATTCTATCATTGATTTTCTAGGTATATTATCAAATTATCTGCAGGTATTTAGGAAGGTATTTGGACAACTTTGGGGGAGAACTGCTTCTGTAAGTTAGAAAACATCAAAAGCCATACGTGATGGGCCAGGCTACATAGGATTTTAAAATTTCTACATAATAATAGCAGCTGGCATACACTGAGCATTGTTTTTAAGAAGTTTATACATAGATGGGGTGCCAGGGTGGCTCAGTCAGTTAAGCGTCTGACTCTTGGTTTCAGCTCAGCTCATGATCTTAGGGTCATGAGATCCAGCCCCACGTTGGGTTCTGCGCTCAGCCCGGGGTCGGCTTGAAGTTCTTTGCCTCTCCCTGTCCCTCTGCCCCTCCCCCCACTCTCTCTCTCAAATAAATAAGTAAATAAAACTTTTTTTAATTTTTAAGGTTTTTTTAAAAGATTTTATTTATTTATTTGACAGAGAGAGGCACAGCGAGAGACACAGCGAGAGAGGGAACACAAGCAGGCAGAGAGGAAGAGGGAGAAGCAGGCTCCCTGCCGAGCAGGGAGCCCGATGCAGGGGCTCCATCCCAGGACCCTGGGATCATGACCTGAGCCGAAGGCAGACGCTTAAGGACTGAGCCACCCAGGCGCCCCAATAAAATCTTTATAAGAAGTTTATACATAGAAAATGCTCAGGATATGCTAGCTAAAAGTTGGTCTTTGTCATAGGTACTTTGGGAGTTTTCAGTCAAGAAATCAGGAGTCTTAGGATTGAAGCCAAGCAAAGAT
The DNA here is from genome assembly GCF_002201575.2 of Neomonachus schauinslandi. Lineage (NCBI taxonomy): Eukaryota > Metazoa > Chordata > Mammalia > Carnivora > Phocidae > Neomonachus > Neomonachus schauinslandi. The sequence continues at coordinate 59,497,347 of NC_058411.1, read as the reverse complement.
GGAATGTGAGAAGAGCTAAGAACAGCCAGGGAAAGGAAAGGGAGCCCTCAATCCCCTGGAGAGTGAACATATAAAGACCATGGTTTGGGTGATTATGGCTTTTGATGGCTAAAGAGGAAAACAAACAGTATAGAAAGCAGTGGGATCAGAAATTAACCAAACATATCAGCTAACTCCATTTTAAGGAGTACAATTTAAGAGAGATAAAAGGCCAAAATCTCCCCCTTTTAAGCTGATATAAAGATAACCAGGTTACTTTAACTTTAGGGGGCAACTATGTGTGGTTGTGTGTCAGTGAGGGGGTAGAAGGAACACTGTCATTTCTTTTCCAGTCAAGTGATCAAACAGCCATTATCTTGAATTTAGTGCAGATTTTGGCCAAGCTATATCATCTCTTAATTGATATAATACAACTTGAGACTACCATCCATCTTGACAAATGCTTCTTGGCCTACCTAGGGACCTAGGACATTCCATTACTCATGCCAGACACCCAAATGCAGTTTTTTAAGCCAATTTTCACAAGGTGCCTGGTTAGCTCAGTCTGTTAAGTGTCTGCCTTCAGCTCAGGTCATGATCCCAGGGTCCTGGGATCGAGTCCCGCGTTAGGCTCCCTGCTCCGCGGGGAGTCTGCTTCTCCCTCTCCCTCTGCTCCTCCCCCTGCTCGTTCTCTCTCCTCTCTCTTTCTCTCTCAAAAATAAATAAAAATAAAATCTTAAAAAAATAAACCAGTTTTCAGTGTCTGCCAAGTGTCCTGTTAAAGCTAATAACGGAAACTTGATATGACCACGGTGAAAATCAATCAATTTAATAATTGGTCCCTGAATTCCTCATTATTCCATCCTGTAATACCTAGAGAATTTGGTACCTAGCATCAAAATATGTGAACAATCCCGAAATATCTGCATCTTAGGCAAAAAAACCAAAACAAAACAATACCCAACCACCTTCCTAGTAAGTTGTGTTGGTGTCCTGCAGATAACAGTCCCCTCCACCAGGGGTCTCTAGCTCACTGACATTATCTGAATCTAACTCTTCCCTGGGATATACTAAATCTGTGCGAATACAATAGCCACCAGCCACATGCGGCTATCTAATTTTAAATTAGTTCGGATTATATAAAATTTAAAATTCACTTCCTCAGTTGCACCAACCACATTTTAAGTGCTCAATAGCCACATGCAGCCAGTGGTTCTCACAGTAGACTCTAACAGCAGAAGTATCTAACATAGCAGAAAATTCTAGTGGACAGTATTTGATTAAATCCTGTGAGTTTAAATCATCAATGTAGAAAATACTAGAAGTATCTAACATAGCAGAAAATTCTAGTGGACAGTATTTGACTAAATCCTGCGAGTTTAAATCATCAATGTAGAAATACTAGAAGTATCTAACATAGCAGAAAATTCTAGTGGACAGTATTTGACTAAATCCTGCGAGTTTAAATCATCACTGTAGAAATACTAGCTCAGGATCACACTGTTAAAGGGCCAAGAGGCAGCACCTCTCCTGCCGGTCCCAGCTAAGTCTTGAGTATGTGTTTGAATCCTCCCTTTGTCTAGGTGGTGTCCTGGGTGGGTGGTGAAAACGTTCTTTGTTATCACATTCAACCAACTGTCCCCTCAAAGCCAGCATGTTATATCATTTTAATAATTCATAGATATCATTTCACTTTTTCTATTATTGAGAATATCAGGGCCGGAAAATTGTAAGAAAAAAAATCAGAAGACCTTAAGTTTATCCCCAGTTCTGCCCCTAACAAGCTGAGAGACCTAGACAGAGTCAATGAACTTCTCTGGGCCTGAACTGGCTCCTGGATAAAACGAGTGGGGCGACCAGATAGATGTTCCCTAAGGCCTAAGACATTGGAAGTGCAGCAGGACTATAATGTGTACTCCTGATCAGTAAAACCAATACAAGAGGTTCCAATACGCCTACAATGTGTGAACAGCTTCTGCCTCATGTCACAGATAAGCTCTAAAGTTACAGAATGGTGTGGTTTCTGAACAGTTTTGGGAAATAGAATTAATAAACATTCAGACTATATTAGACTATAATTGCTATTTTTAGTATAAATATCATTTTCCCTTTTAAGATGAGATTACGATCTTTTTTTTTTTAAGATTTTATTTATTTATTTGAGAGAGAGAGAATGAGAGACAGAGAGCATGAGAAGGAGGAAGGTCAGAGGGAGAAGCAGACCCCCCGCCGAGCAGGGAGCCCGATGCGGGACTCGATCCAGGGACTCCAGGATCATGACCTGAGCCGAAGGCAGTCGCTTAACCAACTGAGCCACCCAGGTGCCCGAGATTACGATCTTAAGAGAAAACTAGTTCCATTCTTTATTGCTAATGTGTCACAACTAGTATATCACTTAGGTGAGAATATTTCAAAAATAATACTGTGGCTTTATTCCAAGGATCTCAGTGATAGCCTTAATCTAATTTTGTGATCATTACAAACAAAAACAAAACCTCCCTAGGTGGCTCCCGACATTATTCCTCTCTGTAAGAGACCATTCCTTGACACGGATATCACTCTTTTAACAGAAACATAGACATGGGCTATATTCTCTGTTCTACACACTCACATTCTGAATAAGTGGTTTAAAAAATCTTTTTTTTTTTTATTTTAAAGAAAAAGATGAGCTTCTTTTCAGGGTTAATGTTCCCACTTCTCTCAAACTCTAAATGAAAATACGATCTGTACCTGGGGTTTCTCCCACAGGTAGTAATTGACCCTTCAGGGAGTGGGCTGAATCCATGCCCATTGGCAAGTAGCTCATTGTTTATCATGTCTATAATCCATACAGGCCTGAATTTGAGGAAAATAAAAGACAAGATGGAGTTTCAAGGAGAGAAAATTATGAGCAGGAGGAAGCAAATGATTAAAATGGAAATGGTGGTCAGGAGCCTCTGTTGTTTCCCCCAGGTGCTTTGTGGACAGAAAAAAAAAAACTTTTCTATCAAACTCCACCTGAATTCTTTCAACTACAATGATGCAAAGAAAATACATGCTAATTATGAGCAGGAACATTATCTATTAATATGTTAATGAAGCGGGTTTGCTAATGGTGAAAGACTTGAATTTTAATAAAATTTTAAGAGCTTCTTGATTACGTGTTTGTTAGTCGATATGATCATTTAAAATTATCTCTAGGTGGCTTTACATGGAATAAAACCTACATTAGAACTGTATTCTCAACAGGCCTTAATGAAGCAGGTGAGGATACCATCTGTGACATAAACAGTGCCAGCCAGAAATTCACTTCAAAAGAAATGTAAACTAGTTAACCGGTAAACATGTTATCGTATCTGCCAGTAACAGCTTTCAATGTAGGTAATTTATTTATGTATTTACTTGCTAATTTTTTCAAACATATTTGCTTATGAAAATAATGTTCGATTGAATTAATGGATACTGCCTTTCAATATTGGGGGGGATTTTTTCCATCAATAAAAAACAAAACCCCCTCTGGTGTCCTGTTTTGACAACATCCCATACATAGATGAAAACTGTTTTATCTGCCTAAACCCACACATTGTTTGAGAAAAGATGGAAAGAGACACCAAAAACCCCAAAATCAAAGCAGAATTAGCATAGACGCTTCACTAATAAGTTCCCATGATGGGAGAAATTGTGTTACCTGTTCTCCAAGATGATTTTGGTGTCAAAGTAACTGGTAATCCCTATCAGCCTCTCTAGAAGGTGTGTGAAGGCTCTTGGCTTCATCCTTCATCTTGCATGTTAGAAGCACAAGGTCTTGATTAGTGTTTGAACCTGGATTACAACCCAGGGCTTCTGAAGAGAGGGCAGGTGCCGAGGAGGCTGAGCGGAGCCCCAGGTGTAGAACAGGGTGAATCTGGCCTGGAGTCTCTGAGGACTGTGTGCAGTGGGCTGTGTTGTATCACTGGGTGGCTTGGGGTCCGGGTGTGGTGGGGCTGTGTCTTCTCCACTGCAGGGGAGGCAGTGATGAAGGTGTCAGTGAGGGAAAGCGAAAGTGAATCCTAGAAACCAAGGAAGAGCGACTAAGAACCCAGTCTCAAGTGTATGAAGTGCCCATATGTTTAATGGGCTGAGAATGAAGGAAAGTGAAGGAGGTAGGTGGGTGGGATGAGGAAGAGCAGGGACTGCTAATTCTCGCCATATCACTCTGAGCTTTGAAAAGAGGCTGTGAGGAGAGATTATGACAGGAAATCACTTGAGAAGAAGCAACCCCATCTAAGAAACCAGGGGTGCTTCTTTCTGAGCCGAATTCCTTCAGTAAAGATAAGGATGATTCACCAGGTCTCTTAGTTTCCCAGGAATCGGAATACTATTTATGTGATGGTGTCAATAAAACATACTTCTGTGACAGTCATTAGAAATTGCTAATACTCTCATTCTTTAGTGTTTCTAATGAGATTTTTTAAGATTTTTTTTAAGGTTGTTAAGAAACAATTCCAGAAGGTAATTGCCATTTAAATGGTTTCTAATTGGGCCCTGGGTGAGTTCCTTTGAGGGCATGCTGCCCTCTAGGGGTTGAAGCACACAGCAGAGGGGAGGATTTCAGAGGGGCGAGGGCCCTGTGTGAGGGAAGGAAGAGCTTTCCTAGATGAGTTTGATTTTTCATAAAAATGATGCAGTGTTTTTGCATTTCAGCTCTAGAAAAAATTTATTTCATAGAATGTATCATCTATTCTAAAGGCCTTAAATAAAGCAGCATCAGATTTGATATATTCCTGGGGTATTTCCTTTATTTATTTTTCTTTTTTTAAGATTCAGTATGGTGTTTTTAAGATTTAGTATTTGGGAGGGTGTTGGTGGGGGCAAAGAGAAAATGTGTAGGCATTTTTATTTTATTTTTTTATTTTTATTTTTTAAAGATTTTATTTATTTATTTGGCAGAGAGAGACACAGCAAGAGAGGGAACACAACCAGGTGGAGTGGGAGAGGGAGAAGCAGGCTTCCCGCCAAACAGGGAGCCGGATGCGGGGCTCGATCCCACGACCCTGGGATCACGACCTGAGCCGAAGGCAGATGCTTAACGACTGAGCCACCCAGGCGCCCCATGTGTAGGCATTTTTAAACCATAATCGTCCCCCTATTCCTAATTATCCAGTGCGAAAGTCTCCTCCCCTTTATTGGTGACGACTTTCTGTAGGCCCTTCCACAGGCCGCCACAGGTAACTCTCAATGTTACTGAGCTGTTAGGACCCACAGTCAAACAGCAGAACCTCTCTTTGAACCCAACTTTCCTCATTCCAAAATCAGCGCGCTTTCCTTTTTGCCACCAGAAAAATACAACTGGCCATCACTTTGCGCATATATATATAAGCAAAAAAATCATATATATATGATTTTATTTATTTATTTGAGAGAGAGAGAAAGCATGTGAGAGAGAGAGAGCATGAGCAGAGGAAGGGGCAGAGGGAGGAGCAGGCTCCTCACTGAGCAGGGAGCCCAACATGGTGCTCGCTCCCAGGACCCTGGGATCATGACCTGAGCCAAAGGCAGATGCTTAACTGACTCAGCCACCCAGGCGCCTATATATATATATATATATATATGTATTATATATATATAAAGATTTTATTTGTTTGTTTGTTTGTTTAGGAGAGAGAGAGAATCCCAAACAGGCTCCATGCCCAGCAGGAGATCTCACCACCTTGAGATCATGACCTGAGGGGAAATCAAGAGTCAGACACTTAATCAAACTTCCCCACTCAGGTGCCCCCATCACTTTGCTTTTAAACAACTTGTTAACTCTTTTCTTTTTACACAATAATCATAGCTTTAGTGTTGTTTTGTTTTGTTTTAATAAATGAAAGGACTGACAGATAAATATACCACAACCATACATTTTATCATTTGGTGACACATTTACCCCAAACCTCAATTTTGCCTAGAAAGGAAAACTCATGATGAAAAATGAGTATTGTGGTGGAGGCCAAGGGCCAGAGGGAGAAACTCGGGTCCTAAAAGATTCAGGGAACGGCTAGAAAAACATACAATAACAATAGAAAAGAAAACTGCAGGCACAGGGTAGATTACACCAAAAAAGGGCAGAAAAGAGTTAAACGGTAACATTCTGGCATAGCGCAGCTGAAGTGCTTCCTCCATCACAGAAGCACGAGTCAGAGAACTGTGGACCTTTCTAGGTGGGATAAGGGCTCCCTCCTTGGAGGGCGCTCCCAGCTGGGACACTTCTCTTCTTTCCTCCTGCCTCCCCGCCCCCAGCCCACTCTAAACAACATCAGCAACAAAAAGGTCAGGGCAGGCTGTAAAACCCTTCTCACCGCAGATGCTGTGCTGGCGGACAGAGAGCTTGCGGAGTGGGCAGCCACAGCCCAGGGAACGGGGGTTCTCCAAGCAGTGAACGGCTGCAGCTGGTATTGTGCACACAGTGTGCCCCGCCCCCCTGCGCACATAAATCAGAGCATCACGGAATCTCAGGTTTGAAAAGGACATTTCCAATTGGTTTTCTAAGCCAGCTATCTAAAATGCACAAATCCTTGTCTGAGCTTCCCTGGTCAAATGCTCCAAATTTTAGCAATTCCTTGCCTAAATTCCATTCGCTTAAATCTGCCTTTAGCTTGAAATCCATTAGTCCTCGCTCTGGCTGGTGCCGGTAGATTGAATAGCAAACATTTACAGTAAGATCTATCTTTCCTAAAGCCTGGCTCCCAATACATAATAACAGGGAGAAACCCTCGGCCCTCCCCGCCCCTCTAGTCCCACCACCTCTTACTAACACACGGTACAGAGGGCACACATACCGGCGTGGTTCCTTTTCCGATGATGGTGTTGGTGTTATCAGTGATTGTCACTCTTTCTTCACAGTTTCTCAAAGCATCTCTGAAAGTGGAAAAAACAATGCTGACAGATCTCTGAACAAGAGCAACCCAGCCGTGTAGGGTAACCTTCTTTTTGCAAAAGGAACTGCTAGAGGAAGAAAAAAAAGTCTCAGTTATTTAATGTTTGAAGTTGCCTTGGAAAGTGGTCTGACATTCCCTCTTCTCTTTTGAATTGGAGCTGCTTTTAAACAAAGTAGGTATAAATCGATCTGCTAGCATGTGTGTGTGTGTGTGTGTGTGTGTGTGTAAAGAGAGAGAGAGTGAGTTGGGTCTCTCATTTGTTCACTTTCCCTCATGACTAACCTAATACATCCTGCAGCAGTTTCAGGCCAGTTCTAGTCCGGACCGCAGTCAAAATGGAAGACAGCCACTCACCACCTTCACACCTTCCTCCCATCTCTTCTTCCTTTGTCCGTGTTTGAGGAACTTTATTTTCCCATAGGAAGTTTCCCTTAGCCTTTCGAGATTTCATTCTCAAATCTTTTATAAATTGAACTATCTTTTTCTGGGGAATACGGCTTCAGAAAAAATGGAGATGTAATATTCATCACCTCTATCTAATGATGAAATTAAAGGAGGATATCCTCAAGTTTATAAAGTGTTAGAATGTTTATTGTTTCTTAACACTGGAATTCTTATGGCTCATCTTCTTCTGTCAAGTATAGTCATCCCTGTCTTTATTTTAAACCAGTATAAGATCAGAGCACTCACTGTTACTGATGAGCATATTAACCTGTTTGGGCATAAAGAACTAAATGACCCAGAGTAAACTTAATGAGAAGAAATTTCCCAAGAAAATGCTAGATTTCCTCTTGCCTCTTCCCCTGAAGATGGGTTTGTTTCTAATTCAGGGCCAGGAATGAAGGTTTATGAACTCCCCCAACCCAGGCCTAACCCCAGTCATCCCAGTGGAAAAAGTGTTAGAACCAATGTCTCTGCTCAGGCCCCTCTGGGAATGTCCACACCCAGTCCACCCAGGCCTGGTCTTAGAGCGCTGTTGCTTCATGACTACATACACGTTTCACATTCATTTCCTGAAAGACTCATGTGTCGTCCACTGTATTAGGTGTTGATAGGACAGAGGTGAACAATTTACATAGTCCCTGTCCTCATGGCAGGTGAGAGAAGTAAATAGGCCATCATAGAAACATAGTTAGACTATGCCGTGGTGGGGAAACAGGGCGTGCTCTGCAAACATAGAGCTGATCCCCTGAAGCTGAGCTAGGCTCGGGGGACAGTCAGAAAAACCTCTCTGAGGAGGACATGTTTGAATCAAGGTCTGAAAGATACTTTGAAGAGGGAACAAGTGTGAAGAACTAGAAAGCGTTTGATGTCTTTAAAGAACTGGGAGAGGTCCAGGGTAACTGACTATACTATGTGTGGAGGGGAGGGGAGATTTGGTGAGTGCAGGGCATTGAGAGGAAAGCGTGGTTCATGGCAAGAAATGAGACTAAATAGTTATATCCCACATAAGGAAGTTTGGGCACGATTCTATGAGTAGTGGGTAGCTACTGCAGGGTGGTAAGCAGATGAGCAACGTGATAAGACATGTATCATATCAATATCACTGTGAGTACCGGGTGGAGAAGAAAAGGAAACATAGAAGCAAGGAGGAGACTGCAGTAACCCAGCTAAGAGAAGACAGCGAGCAGCCCATGACTGGACCAGAGTTTCCGGGAATCATTATGTCTTCCCGCTTTCATTCCCTGATGAAGATAAATCTCTGTGGGGTGGGTCAATCTGTTATTGATGTATATTAATATTTCTTATTATATGTATTTTATGATGCTTTGACATCTTGGGGCCTTGCGGACAGGGGAGGGACTGCCCTTCCGGGGTTTTGCTAATTCCTGGAGATAGCAACTTGCCTCCAAGCATACCTTTCATAGGCAAACTAACCCTTCCCGAGCCTGTTGTCAAAAACCACCTCCTCTATCTCACTTTTGTACTCCTGGAGGCAATATTCCTTTGCCTTCATCACCCTAGGGCCAGGTACTGGACAACTAGGGACCACCCCTACAGCCCAGAGCCTACAGAAATTAGTCGGACCATCCAACCCTATGCTCCATTGGCTGCTTATCCTGCCTTACTCATTTCTTCCCACACAAACCATAAAGGTTTTTGCCCATGTTTCTCCTTGCTACTCTTGCCTCCTGCCTTACCTTGGCGCTTGCCCACATGGCCCTGTGTGGTGTGGCATGTCCTCTTCAGACCAGTCAGTAATGAACCATCTTTTCAATGGCAATTGTCTCCTGATCTGTTGTCTTCACCATCCCTGAATAAAAACAAAATCCTGGGTACGTTTTTTTTGTTTCTTTTTTAAAGATTTTATTTATTTATTTGACAGAGATAGCGAGAGCAGGAACACAAGCTGGGAGAGTGGGAAAGGGAGAAGCAGGCTTCCTGTGGAGCAGGGAGCCCTATGTGGGGCTCAATCCCAGGACCTTGGGATCATGACCTGACCCAAAGGCAGACGCTTAATGGCTAAGCCACCCAGGCGGCCCCCTGGGTACGTTTTATTTTTTTTTTTTTAAGATTTTATTTTTATTTATTTGAGAGAGAGAGAATGAGAGACAGAGAGCATGAGAGGGAGGAGGGTCAGAGGGAGAAGCAGACTCCCTGCTGAGCAGGGAGCCCGATGCAGGACTCGATCCCGGGACTCCAGGATCATGACCTGAGCCGAAGGCAGTCGCTTAACCAACTGAGCCACCCAGGCGCCACCCCTGGGTACGTTTTAAAACAAGTTGTATCTCACCTAGGTGAGCCCTGTGATATTAAAGTCTTGAGAATCCATGACTAGTTTTCTTTAGACCTAAAGAAGGTCTTCATTTACTGCTCTTACATGCTACCCTACTATGTCATCCACCATAAAGTTTGAGAATATCAAGATAGCTAGAATTTAGAAGGCAACATACTGAAAAGCAGGTCCTTCACAGAGAAAAGCTCTGAAGATATCCAGAGGAGTCTCCTTGAGTCTTTGGCTAAATAATGATCTGCACATCAATGTGAGAAACTCCCCAAGGCTGGGAAAGGAGTAGTAGCCAGAACAATTGCGGGAGATCAACAATTACTAGAGATCAACAGTGCTGGAAGGTATGCATGTTTCCACCAACCAAAATGAAGAGATCCCATAATACATTGGCTGGAGTCCTCAGAAGGGTCATGCCTTAGGGATGGAGCTGAATTACAAAGCCTGTTCTGGACCTACTCTAAGAAAGCTTAAAATCAAGCCTGAAAGGGATTAAAATTATCCACAAATACCTTAATGCCAGAAAAAAATTCAACAATCTTTAATGTAATACAACACAACACAGTAACAAGTAAATCAAAATACGCAATTCTTTATCCAATTGAAAATTACCAGGCCCTTAAAGAATCAGTGAAATATGATGTACAATCAGATTAAAAGGCAATCAATAGGAACAGAAACAGAAATGACAGGAAATCATGGAATTCATAAACAAGGACCTTAAAACAAGTATTATAAATCTTATAAACATGATCAAAGGTGTCAAGAGAAACATAAACTTGATGAGAGAAATGGAAGATATATATTTTAAAAGACCCAAATAAAATTTCTAGAAATAAAAAATGCAATACTGAAAATGTAAGTGAACTCTAAGACATTGCAAAAGACACTAAACAACACAGCATAATCAAATCGTTAAAATCCAGTGATAATGGGAAAAATCTTTAAAGCAGCCCAGGGAAACAAGACACATTACAAAAAGAGAAATAAAGAATGATAGCAGACTTAACACCAGAAGCCACAGAGGCCAGAAGACAAACAGCACATCTTTAAAGTGCTAAAAGAAACAAAAATACGTCAATCCAGAATCCCATGCTGAGTGAAAATATTTTTCTAAAAATAAAAGCAAAATAAAAACATTTTAAGACTGGGGCACCTGGGTGGCTCAGTCGGTTAAGCATCCGACTCTTGATTTCAGCTCAGGTCATGATCTCAGGGTCATGAGATCGAGCCCAGTGTCAGGCTCTGTGCTCAGCAGGGAGATTGCTTGAGATTCTCTCTCTCCCTCTGCCTTTGTCCCCCTCTCCTCATGTGCACGTGCACGTGTGCACGCGTGCACGCGGGCTCTCTCTCTCTCTCTCTCTCTCAAATAAATTAATTTTAAAAAGTTAGGACTGCTCTTAAATTGTGCTCACCACAATGACTCCACCATTTTGGTGAGTGCAGTTGACTCTGCTCCTCAGCATAGTTTTCTCACAAGACTTTTAGGATCAAGCAATTCCTGGCCAAGAAACAAAAGCAGAATCATCCCATTCCCTAATGGATTTGGATGCAAACTGGGTTCCAAGAGGAAACACTGGAGAAGAACCAGCCTGGGTCTCTGAGGAATAGCACATGAGATGGCACACATATTTATGCTGTATTAAAGTCACTAGTATCTTACCATACGAGCTGAAAACATCACTGCTATCTGAACAGTTGGACATGTTTTATTGGGAAAATAATTTTTCTCTTTGTTTCTATGCTTCCCTACTAGTAGGTTGGTTCAGTAATAATGATGTGAGAACTGCTGTTTGAAAAACATTTTTAAGACGAACAAAAGCTGAGAAAGTTTATGGAAGGAGCCCTATGCAAAAAGAAATAATAAAGGATTTTTGGATCTACACAATGAAGAATCCCAGAGATGGTAAATATGTGCATAAATATAAAAGTTTTTCTAATTAAAAAAATATTTTTTTTAAAAAGATTTATTTATTTATTTTGGGGGTGATGGAAATGTTCTATATCTTAATTGTGGTGGCTGTTATATGACTATTTACATTTTTCAAAACTCAACAAATTGGTGAATTCTATTGTAGGTAAATTCTACCTCAATAAAGATGATAACAAGAGAGAATGGGAGGAGAGAAATTGAAAGCCGTGAGCATAAGCAAGTATTTAAAGAGTTTTGCCAAAAGGGGATGATTGTTGGCAAGGGAAGAGGGTCAAGAGAAAATGTTTTTATTTTTGAAATGGGGAGACAGCAGCATGTTTATATGCTGGTGGGAATGATGCAGTTGAGAGAAAAAAATTGATAATATGGAAGCAAAAGAGCAAAGTTGCTGGAGTGATGATATCTTTGAAGTAGACTGGAGCAGAGACCATTCAACTATGGTAACAGCTGGGAAGATAGAATATAAGAAAGCACCTGCTGTTAAGGCAGTGATGTGGTAGAAATCTATGGGATTTCTCTCTTCTGGTTATTTCAGTTTTCACAGTGAAATAGGAACCTGAGTATAAGAATGGGGGCCAAGGCAGAGATGGGAAGTTGACAAGAACCAACATGGTATGAAAGAGTCAAGGAGGATAAGAGGAGACTGAATGATCTAGAGATACCTAGCATGACTGCCTAGAAACGTTAAGGACTCATTTCAAGTTAGTGGCCATAAAGTGAGGCCAGTCGATGTGGTTCTGTGTTTTTCTCCAGCCATATTGTGATGACCTCGAGTGCAGAGTAGATGGAGAGTTGGATTCAACAGGTGTTACAGTTTTGCCTTGAGTACAATGAGGTGAGAGGGGCCAGGGGGCTGAGGATATGTTCAAATGAGTGATGATAATGCTTGTTGAGGAACTTAAGTTGGGTAAGCAGGAAAGTGAGGCCATCAAAGGACTGGGGGATAATGAAGGGTGGGACGACCAATGGATTAGAATCAGAAGGCTTAAAGATGTACATAGCACTTCAGGCAACAATCCGTATTTAAGAGTTTATCCTTAAGAAACGTATTTTTTTAAGATTTTATTTATTTATTTTGACAGAGAGAGAGACACAGCGAGAGAGGGACACAAGCAGGGGGA